>NC_041399.2:147697413-147882413 GCF_900747795.2 Erpetoichthys calabaricus | reverse complement strand
CTTAAAGTTACGGTTTATACCGTGCCTTGTTTCATATTCTTTTCCTACCTTATCAATTGTGTAATGTGTTTTTTGAACAGGTTTGATTAATGCAAGTGATCACTCCTGCTGCGTTCAGTCACTTCACGTGAGCCACTCTCTTGTGTGATATTGCGATGTCTACGGGTTTATTTAATGTTAGCTAAGACCCGGCAGTTAAAAGTTTCTCGCTACAGCAATTTTAACTCTGTTACAAAGTGATGCAAACTGTCGTTTATACCTCGTGTCTTCTCATTAAAGTTGTATCTCGCGAATATGGCATTGCAAACGGCAGCGGGAGCGTTTGTATAAAGTTAAGGTTACAGTTTACACCGTGCTTTTTTATACCTCGTGTCTTCTCATTAAACTTGTATGTCGCGAATATGGTATTGCAAACGGCAGCGGGAGCGTTTCTATAAAGTTAATTTAGACTTACGGTTTACACCGTGCTTTTTTATACCTCGTGTCTTATGAAGATGCTTGTATGCGTCACTCACTCGCTTCTTATTGTTTCGCTGCCTTGTCAATTGTGTAATGAATGTTTTCTTCTGCGCTCTTTGGGGCACCTCCTTCTTTTCTACGTACTGACTTCACAGTCAGTTCACGTGATTACGTGGGAGGCGTGATGACGCGACACGCAACTCAGTCTCCTACGGCCATCTTGCTGCCTACCATTACAGTATATGGACAAAAAAGAGGTTCCAGTTATGACCATTACGCGTATAATTTTGAAATGAAAACTGCCTAACTTTTGTAAGTAAGCTGTAAGGAATGAGCCTGCCAAATTTCAGCCTTCCACCTACACGGGAAGTTGGAGAATTAGTGATGAGTCAGTCAGTGAGTCAGTCAGTCAGTCAGTCAGTGAGGGCTTTGCCTTTTATTATTATAGATATATATACACATACATATACATACACACACACACACACACACACACACACACATATATATATATATATATATATATATATATATATATATATATATATATATATATATATATATATACAGACACATATATATACATATACATATTTACATATCTACATATATATACACATAGATAGATGTGTATGTATGTAGATATATATATATCTATCTATCTACCTATCTATCTACCTATCTTACTACCTACCTACCCGTGCTTTGCAGCGGTGAAGTACTGCTTTTAAATTTTTATTAAGAAGAAAACCTTTTTAAATGGAGTGAAAATCTACCAAAAACAATTTGTTAAGGATCTGTTTTTTTGTGAAGCTGACTTCACACAGCCTCTCCGCTGTTTTATAAACGAACGTCATATAAGGTCTTCCTTTTTCGTTGCTTTGCCAACGGAAGCAGCCTTTTTATTTAATCCTGTTTTTACGATTGTTCTGTTTGTATATCACGTTGTCAGTTCAGCACTCCGGTTGTAATATGACCAAGCTGTGCAAGCACACTCTTGAGAATGCAACGTATAGTTGTACAGGAGAAAAGCAATCTTGCCTGAAATCAATGGCAACCTTTTGTAGGTCTATGAACTTAATTTAAACTTTAGGTTTACACGTTGCTTTCTTTCCGAAGTACCTGCACTCATGAATATGTCTGTATGCGTCAGTCGCTCAAATCCCCGCAGTTCGCACCAGCGAAGTTCTGCTTTTAAATTTTTATTAAGAAGAAAAGAAAACCTTTTAAAACTGAGGTAAAATATACCAATAACAGTTTAAGGATCTGTTTTTTTTGTGAAGCTGCCTTCACTCGAGTGATCACTTCGAGCTTTAAGCCTGAGAAATCACCCCGTAAATACACAAGTTTAACTGCACATCTGTTAATATGTATGCTTACAAAGTATTAAAAGACACTCAACAATTAATGTCATTTACCTTCGTTCCCGCGTTTGACTCGTGCTGTAGATCTCTTCCTTGTTTTCACTTCACGTGATTACGTTGGAGGCGTAATACGTGATGACGCGATACGTGACTCCGCCTCCTCCATTAGAGTATATGGACAAAAAACAGGTTCCAGTTATGACCATTATGCGTAGAATTTCGAAATGAAACCTGCCTAACTTTTGTAAGTAAGCTGTAAGGAATGTGCCTGCCAAATTTCAACCTTCTACCTACACAGGAAGTTGGAGAATTAGTGATGAGTCAGTCAGTCAGTCAGTGAGGGCTTTGCCTGTTATTAGTATAGATAGTATAGATTAGCAAAAATAGATTGATCTTGTAAATCACCTTTGTTAAATACACTTTTTTAAAATGCACTAATAATTTTACTTGTATAACTACCGTTAAGTGTTTTGAAAGTCTGAGATTGCAAAATAGTTTATATGAATATATTATACAGTATATATTTAGTCCTAAATATATTACAGTATATTTAGTATATAGTATATATTTAAGTATATAGTATAAATTTAGTAAATTGTGTGTGTATATACAATATATATATATACAGTATATATATATATATATATATATATATATATATATATATATATATATAATATATATATATATATATATAATATATATACTAGTCATTAAGCCTGTTACAGTAACGGGCGCTAGAACAGTAGTGCATAAATATTAGTAGGAACACTCTATATTAAATGGCAAGGGACTTTGACCTCATTCTTTTTGTTGGTCGTATTTTTCTTTGTTTTTCATCCTTTCTTTTGTTGATGTTTACTTGCTGAACTGACCGTTCTTCGTGGGCTGCCGCCGTGTATTGTGTGTCCTTAATGTTCTGTGACAGTAATACTGTCTTGTACGTCTGTAATATACCTTTAATTTTCTCTGGCGGTAATACAGGCGTGCGTGTCGGTAATATGCTTTTAATTTTCTCTGACAGTAATCCTGGCTTGTATGTGGCTGTAATATGCGTCACTGTATTGTGTACCTTTAATTTCCTCTCGCAGTAATACTGGTTTGTATTTCCGTAAAACACCAGTAACTTTCTCTGACATTAATATCGCGCATCGCACTGTGCCCCGCGCATGCACAGTTCACCAGCAGACACACACACACGGACACCTGGACGCACACAGGGATTTTATTAAAGAGGATATATATACATATATATTATACACACACATACTATACTATTCTGTATATATACAATATATGAAACAACGAAAGCCATATCAAGTAAAACACATAGCAAGTGACCTGTATTTATGCCAAAAATACATAAATAAGATTATTTCAGAACAATTGTTTTTAAATCATGAACACTTTATTTTATTGACAGGCAATATAAATGTTTATTCCTAACTTACCTGTTGTCTTTTTACCCCCCTGTTTGTTTCAGGAGAGCTGCAAAATCTGTGAGCCGTAGCCCATATTCCACGAGGCATTCTCGTTCACGCAGCCGGCATCGGCATTCCCGGTCACGTAGCCGTCACTCCAGCATCTCTCCAAGTACCCTCACTTTTAAGAGTAGCCTAGCAGCCGAACTGAGTAAACAAAAAAAGGCTAAGGCAGCAGAGGCAGCACGTTCAGCAACCAAGAACTCCAGCGCATCCACGCCCACCAAGAGCACTAGCATCACTGCTACTCCCCTTCCTGCAATCCAACCTATTTCTGCCAATCATATTAAAGAGCTGAAGAAGACCAAATCTGAAAGACCACCTTCCCCGCCACCTGAGAAACCTGTGAAGACAAAGGTGCCAGCTGTAGAGGTTCCATGTGAGGTTTTGACCCCTGTGGAAAGGCCTAGTAAACGAGCAGTTGCCGCTGTGGCTTCCAAAGAAAGAAGTAAAGAGCAACTGAAGCCAGCAAAGGAAAAGAAAAAGCACCCAGTAGTTAGTGCTCCAGTAGTGAAGGAAAAAGAAAAGGCAGTTTTTACCCCAACCTCTACTCTGCCTCCTCTGCCTCTACCTCCACTGCTTCTTGAGGATCTGGAGGCTACAAGGTAAATATTATCTGCTGTGTTTGAACAAGCATGTATTATTTTTCTTTCTCTTTTTTTTACAATCATGTGTTGGTGTTTGTTTTCCTGAAAGTAGTCACTAATGGAATCAAACATTTTTTCTGCTGTGGTAAATGTTATTTTTAGCACTTATCTGACTGTCAGTACTGAAACATTCATGCCATTGTGCCATTTTTTTTATTATTTTTGTTTATTCATTTTTAAATAATTAAAGCAAATTGTGCTCAGTTTGCTCAACTAGCCATAGGTACATCAGTGAACACAGTTGTTCTAAGGCTTGCTGTTACTATTGCGGTTGACTGACACAGCAATGAAAATAATTCGTTTTGTTGTTGTTCCTCTTACACGAACCTAATAGCCAATGAAAAATGTGACTGTTTGAATCATTTCTAATTTTTATCTGGTTTCATTCTGAATAAATTCAATCCAAAAATCGGCCTATCAAATTTCAGGACCCATCCCGTCCATATGGACAATAATCTAAGTGAAGCTCATAAGCATTAGGATTCCAGAGTATACTTCTAGAAAATGTCTTAACAATTGCAATTATCAAGTAGCCTTACAATATATATAAGTAATGTAGGAGTTATGTTTCGTGTGTTTCCCAAAACCTCTTGTTATCGATCACTTTATGAGCTAGTATAAAGTACTAGTTTGTTAACTCCGGCCCAATTTGATTGAATAACAATCAATTGACAGTACTCTAACTATAGGGTGACTTTTTGGTCCAGTGGGATGAAATAATTTTGTGAAACAGAGCATGAAGTAAATGTAATGTACAATTTAAACCTACTCCACACTGACACAGATGTGTGATGACTTTCCATCCACACTGTAACCGCATTTTCGACCATCAAAAATGCATCATTTTAAAAATGTTCTCTAAAGCGTATAAATTTGAAAAAGCCAGGTCTCTTATAGTGTGGATGGAGAAAATTGAGCTTTTCAGAAATGCTGTCATGTGATTGTCATGAGACCAGGCATTGACTTTAGCTTTGTCCACTGTGGTCTCATCTAAACTCTGAGAATAGCCCTTTCCTTACTTCTCTGCATCAGTTCATGGGTTCTGTACCTTTAAACACTCTTTAATATTGTCACTGTATTTGTTTTGGAAGGACTTCCAGCCTATATTTTTCACAGCCTTATTCTTATGCCTGATTTTGACCTTTTAAAAGCAATTGTATTTCTTCGTCTGTCCACAGAAAGTCTTTTAGTCTTTGTACTTTTGACATTTCTGTTTTCTTCAGATTTGCTCTGTAAACACTCGGCACTCAAAGCTGACTAACCATCTATGCCCAGGAAAAAAAGATTTGTGTGTTTTGGATATTTCAGAGTGAATGATAAACGTTTAGAAAGTTATTTGAAAATGCCTATGTGGATAGAAAACTTTTTTTCAAATTTAACCATGTTTGTGTGGAATGAATTACACAAAATGTTTAATAAAAAAAAAAATAACTGACATGAATAGTTTGAATGGAAAAGAAATAAAACACCCATCATTACACAAAAACAGACTTTGTTTAAGAATAGCATATTCTTCCTTTAAGATAAAAGCAGTCCTTTTTGTAAACAAAAGTGATGCAAAGTCGGCATGACTTCTAGTTGGAGGGTGTGTCAAACTTGACAACTGCCGCTGTTGATCTCATCAACTGAGTACGTTAAGTTAACCAACTACATATTGCTTGGCATGTCAGACTACTGTGCAGAGGTGGATAGAGTAGCCAAAAATTGTACTCAAGTAAGAGTAGCGTTCCTTCAAAATAATATTACTCAAGTAGAAGTAAAAAGTAGTCATCTAAAAAATTACTCAAGTAAAAAAGTATTTGGTGAAAAGACTACTCAGGTACTGAGTAACTGTTTGAACATAATAAATGATTTATTTTTTAGAAATGTTGTAATAAGACAGACAAAAATATAAAATAATGTGCAAATTCTGATATTTCCAAATAATAAAATAAAAAATGAGGACCAATAACATCTTTACAAAATAAAGATAACACAAAGTTCCAAATCTCAGTTTTTCACAACAAAGCTTTTAAAGCCAATACCTACAGTAGGTAACATGTATGTTTGAACAGTGCAAACTACTTACAGTGACAAGATATACTGTACACTGACAGTATAATACTGTATATTCACTTTGTGGTGTAGTGGGTCCGCAGCTTCCAAAAAAAAAAAAAATAGCCAGTTTCAAATCCATAAAGCTGTGTCACTCTCTGTAGGCGCAATTGCATGACTGCGAGGAGTTAATAAGGTAGTTGGAGTGAGTCACATGTGTGGGTGCGATCGTTCTCAATTGCTTCATTGGCTTTCTGCAGCGTGTGATTAAGGCCCACGGAGATGGGAGTGTATATATACAGGTCGGCACAAAAAAAAGAAGGGGGAATCAAAAAAAAGGGAGAAAAGAAAAGAGTCTGTAGGGTCCGGCATCGTCACACACTTGCCCTCCAAATAGCACAGCTGATAGAAAATAACATTAGAACAAAGCAGTTTGTGTACGTACATGTTTGCATGTGACTGCATGGCTATGTTTGATTGGTGAAACGGAGTCATGTGATTATTGTTGTTACGTCTGATTGGTGAAACAGTCATGCAGTAGATCCACTGGCGACTTCTCTCGGACAAAAATATAATGTATATAATGGAAATAAAGTAACGATTCGAGTGTTGCCCAATGTAGCGGAGTAAGAGTAGCGTTTCTTCTTCACAAATGTACTCAAGTAAAAAGTATGGTGCAGTAAAACTACTCTTAGAAGTTACTCATGTAAATGTAACGGAGTAAATATAACTCGTTACTACCCACCTCTGCTACTGTGTGATGACTTTCTAGCACAGTTCCACATTTCCAAAGTTTCTTTTGCTTGCCCCTTTTTCTGACAGCCGGGAACCTGCTCCTTGATGGAGCCAGAACCCGTGAAAAATGTATGAAGGTACAGATAGTTCAGTTGCAATCTCAGCATTTTCTTTTTTTTCCCCATTTTATTGTTTTGTGTAAAAACAAGACACCAGGCAAATGAGTCTCTATTCTCTTTGTGAGGTCCAAAACACCCATATTCCTTATTCCTCATCGTTGCATTATATGCATTGTATTTTCAGGTGAATGTTTATTGGTTCTCAGCTCTCACACAGAGTCCACCCTTGTAACTTAGGACAAAATTAGACCTGTTTGAGTTTGTTGGGGTGATTTGCAGACTATTTGGACTGAGTCACTGGGTATGTTAAAGTACCTGCCTGGTGGTCATGTGAATGTTCTGCGACTATGCCCAACTCGTGAAATTATGAGATTATGTGACGTAAGCATGCAGATGAAAATGACTGGAAATGTTACGTTATGTTACATGGCCCTAATGCACATGATGGCCTTTCAAACTATAAGGAAAACAATGGCATAAGACAGTGAAAAGAATAGGTTTTTGCACATCTCAGCCTAACTTTACTGTCTTTCGGGCAAACGGACACATCCTGGAAAGCCTAGTAGCAATCTGTAAATTGTATATATGTGTGTGTATGTATGTATGTATGTATATGTATGTATGTATATATATATATGTATATGTGTATATGTGTATATATATGTATATGTGTATATGTGTGTATATGTGTATATGTGTATATATATGTATATGTGTATATGTATGTATATATATGTGTGTGTATATGTATGTATATGTATATATATGTATATATATATATGTATATATATATGTATATGTGTATATATATATATATATATATATATATATGTATATGTATGTATGTGTATATGTATGTGTATATATACATATATATATATATATATGTATGTACACCAATTGTGCAAGTTCTCCCACTTAAAAAGATGAGAGAGGCCTGTAATTTTCATCATAGGTATACCTCAACTATGAGAGACAAAATGAGAAAAAAAAATCCAGAAAATCACATTGTCTGATTTTTAAAGAATTTATTTGAGTTGCATCCAAAGAACACCATACCTGCTGTAAAGCATGGGGGTGGAAACATCAGGGGACCAGGACGACTGATCCGTGTAAAGGAAAGAATGAATGGGGCCATGTATCGTCAGATTTTGAGTGAAAAACTCTTTCCATCAGCAAGGGCATTGAAGATGAAACGTGGCTAGGTCTTTCAGCATGACAATGACCCCAAACACACCGCCCGGGTAACGAAGGAGTGGCTTCGTAAGAAGCATTTCAAGGGCTTGGAGTGGCCTAGCCAGTCTCCAGATCTCAAACCCATAGAAAATCTTTGGAGGGAGTTGAAAGTCCGTGTTGCCCAGCGACAGCCCCAAAACATCATTGCTCTAGAGGAGATCTGCATGGAGGAATGGGCCAAAATACCAGCAACAGTATGTGAAAACCTTGTGAAGACTTACAGAAAACATTTGACCTCTGTCATTGCCAACAAAGGGTATATAACAAAGTATTGAGATGAACTTTTGTTATTGACCAAATACTTTTTTTCCACCATAATTTGCAAATAAATTCTTCAAAAATCAGACAATGTGATTTTCTGGATTTTTTTTCTCATTTTGTCTCTCATAGTTGAGGTATACCTATGATGAAAATTACAGGCCTCTCTCATCTTTTTTTAAGTGGAAGAACTTGCACAATTGGTGGCTGACTAAATACTTTTTTGCCCCACTGTATATGTGTGGAGCAAACTTTATTAAATGATTACTTTTTAAATTTCATTTTCTTCCTGCTTATTTCATTTTTGGTCACAATTGGCGATCTTTTTTTAAGCTAATTTTTATATTACCTTTAATTTGAGAATCTAGAGCAAAAAATGGCTGTTTAATATAGTGTCGGCTGTAAAAGACAAACCTTGTACTGTGTATTTTGAACATTTTGGTCGGCACAATATTTTATCTAAACTAAAATTTAATATGTTAACTTTTGTTTGTTAAACTTTCAGCATTGCCACTTCATTTCTGACCCAAATCATGACTTGTGCAGAATATTTGATACTGTGTCAAGTTGGTTCATTTTCTTGATAGCCTAGATGTTGTTTTTGTGGAATTTACACATTCTTCCTGTCTGCATGGATTTTTTCCCCACATCCCCAAAGACATGCATGTTAGGTTAATTGGCAAATCCAAATTGGCTTCTCTGTGTCAGTGCAAGAGTCTGAGTGGGCCTTTAACTGGTGTTATGTGCATGGTTGTTTCCTTACTTATACCCAGTGCTGCAGAGACTAGCTTTGGCTTCCTGTGATTCTGAACTGCATTAATTGGGTTTAACAATGAGTAATTGCAAATAGAAGGTTTACACATACTGTCAACCTTTACTTAACAGTGTTTGAACATTGTAAACTGTACCAAATCATTTATACTTCCAAGTCTCAGTAATTTTGAACCCAGCAGTGTGGTTTATTGTGTTTAAATTAAACATAAAAGTAACATTTCTACAGTGCTTCTTTCATTTTATTATTCAGTATTGTGAAAGAAACATTTTGGATAAATAATAAAAGCATGGCTGTTTTGTTTGAAATGTTTCTCTCAATTTCTTGTAAAAGGGAACTTTGTTTTTGATTCTAGAATGTGGTGTTAGTTAATCACTTATCAATGTTACTTTACAATATTGTATTAAAACCTCTTAAAATAACATATAGTTTATGTATTAATACTGGACTGAAAACAAGTTTGTGTTTTCTTTTTTAAATGTCAATCATCCGAAAACCATTCTCGTTTTTAAAGAGACATTTCAAAGTAGTGATAGAATAACATTTTTTTTACATTTTCTAGAGCAAAATCTTTGGGCCTATAATTGTATATATTGAAAAAATACTAGCCGGTCAGAAGTTTGAGTACAGTTGCTGAAATTTTTATTTAATAACTGGCAGTATTTTACCTGCAGTTTTTTTTAAATACCCGTAAATTTAAAAAGAAAGCTATTATATATGAAACAAATTATAGGAATATAAAAGTAAATTTTAAGGAAATAGAAAAGTGTGTTTAAATTGCAGATTCCTTAAAATAGCTTCCCTTCACATTAGTAAAAGCCTCACAGACATGAGGCATTGTGTTATAACAGGAAATCATTCAACAAGTCGTCACAAGCCAGGTTTCCATCCAAGGAGTTTTTGCGAAAAAATATTTAGCGCTTCAATTTTTTTACCGATATAGCGGATGGAAATGCTAATTATCGATAAAATGTTGTACATGTCGACATAATATTTTTCCGTTTAACTTTAGCGCATAAATTCCATATCGATACTTCAGATGTCGCAAAAACTACATTGGAAAAAAAAAAGGGCTTTAACGCAAATAAATGTGTCACATTTTCATCACGTGCAATCAAAACGAGAATGGCGGAGCGGTTCGCATGGTCTGATGAAGAGAGTTTTTTTTTTGATTAAACGTCGTTATTTTGTATTAATTCAAATTTCAGTTTTAATTAAAAACCTTAAGGGAAGCAGGTTAATTCAGTTGTTATCGCACTGTGAAGGGATGTTGAAAGGTAGGCTCACCTGTACAGATCCGATGCAGCAAACACAGCTGCATCATGGGCACTTCCAGGAGTGCCAACGCAAATGTCTCGTATCATGCACCTGTCATCAACAAGGGCCTGGAGAACAATAGATGGCCACCCTTTGCGATTAATGTAATCGCGGTAGCCTTCCGTCGGGGGAAGAATAGACACATGCGTGCCATCCAGCGCACCGTAAATCTGTGGCACAAGATGCACCAAGGAATTGCGGTATGCAATTTCATTGGCCTCCGCTACAGTCGGAAGTCTGATATAACGCCGCATTAATTTTTCTTTAATAGCGGTGCACACAGCATATACACATCGATGGACGGTAGTTTTACTAACCCCGAAAGTTTCTCCAACTACTCTATACTCGGCGCAGGTTGCCAGCTTGTAAAGGGCGATGGCAATCCGCTTTTGGGTTGGAACCGGTGGTCGGTGGCAACCTGTGATGGGCGCAACATCAGGACTGATGAATCCACACAACATCTCAAACGTTGGCCGTGTCATAAAATGTTGCAGCCAGAGATTTTCTGTGAAGTGTCTCTCCACCACCTCCTCCCAGAAGGTCTTATAACGTCGTCTCTCCCATACCCGTGGGCTTCGTCGCACTGGGGTACTTTCTTCGAGCTCTAGGGCTATCAGACAAGCAACTGCTTCATTCTGCTGTCGTCTTCGGATATTATGTACAATTCCAATTATTTGTGAAACTGAAATAACAGTAAGCTGGCAAATTTCAAAAAACTGTCTGAATAATCTCTCCATTTCTTTGTTTCTTTGTTTAGTGGAGGGGGTGTAACGTGGAAAACAAAAGGTAGATAATTTGCGACATACACAAAATTATGTATGGAAACGGCTCAAGGGCAGATTTTTTTCGCGATACAACAAAAGTTATGCGACAGTTCGTTTTGGGGGGGATGACGTCACCACGCACACCATTTTATCGATAAAAAGCCAGTTTGATGGAAACAGGCTGGAGACAGCAAATTTCGCACATTTTTTTTACGTATATTCTGTTTGTCGATAACAAAACGTCGCAAAAAACTGGATGGAAACTTAGCTACAGTTCTTCTGCAATATCTCGTAGATGTCTATTGCTTTCACTCTTATGTCTGGGTCCTCTAATACACATTTCAGTGTGAGTGAGGTCTGTGAATTGGATAGGTCAGTTCATTAGTCCTACGTGGTCTTTTACACAGCTTTGAATCATGTTTTTGTTGTTTTGTCAAAGAATAAAGAACTAGACAACTACCCATAGTCTTGTGGAATTGAATGTCTTTTCAATATGACACCATAGCTATGCTGGTGGAGGTGATCACAGATTTGGTAAAGATCAACAGTTCTTATTGTCCGCAACGTAACCCCAAAGCGTGACACTTGGTTCTCCACGATTGATCCCAAACCCAAATACTGAAATGTTTTTACTTATCATATATGTTGAAATTCTAGTTTTTATTTTTTGACTTGGGCAAGACTTTTAGTGTTATTCAGCACTCTTAACAATTGTTTCTTTAATATAGTTTTTCTTGACGGGGTTATTTCATACAATTCTGTTCTGAATAGTTTATGTTGAAATATCTGTGCTTCAAACTGCCTTGTATTTATTAAATAATTGCCAATTTTGCATACGTGTGATTCTAGTGAACTTATTCTCATATTATGAGGTCACTTTTGACTTGCCTGACATTTTTCAGTCATAAATGCTAGTTTCTTTATATTTTTTATAGTATTGGCCGTAGAAGTTACAGACGCTTGAAAAATTCTTACAGTGGAACTTGAAAGATTGACCTTCATTTATTAAAGTAATTTTATAGGTTGTCTTTTTCCTCACTTAACTGAGGAAACTTTGCTTTATGTCTTCCAAAATTGTAAACTTTTTGCCCAGGCTTCCTATACAGTACTTACAGTAATCAGACACTCAGCTATTAGCATAATTGCTAATAAAAGGTTAATGAAGTGACATACTAGTTAACTGGCATTATGTAACAAATGCAATATTGAAATTGTTTTAGATTTCTAACACCATTATATACATATTTCTGGTTTTAAACAATTACTTAGTACTATTATTTCATGGTTACTCAAGTGTAACTGTAGACATAGTTGTGCAGTATCTGTGCTTTAGAGTAAGTAGTATGTGGTGATTTTATGGATTTCAAAATAATAGTAAGATGTTTGAATACTACAGGATATATGAGCATTTCTATTGCTATTAAGTTTGTTTTGCAACTAGAACAACCTTTGAAGGTTCATGAAAGTTATTATTTTAAAACAGGGTTTTGTTCCTCTTTTCAGCAGCTCCAAAGAAAGCCTTAATTTAAAGCCTGCAAAAAAGACGTCAGAAAGGAAACCTCGTCACATACTCAATGATCTTCCTCTGCCGCCTGAACTTCCAGGAGCAGACTCCTCTTCTCCAAACATTCAGGAGGATAAAAAAGCATCCGCTACAGCAGTATTAAAACGAAGGCCAAAGTAAGTCTATTTAAGATGATTGTTGTTTGTAATTCATGGACGCACAACCCATATCTAATTGTAAATCTTTGTGTGATGTTTTTAAGTCTTCAAATATTTTTTATTGTGTGGATTGTGGATGAAATTTAGAATAATAACATCTTGGTTTTATTTGTTGGATAAAATGCACTGCAACATTATTATTACTAAACCTTGTTTTTCAATGATCAGAATCCAGATAATAACAGATAATAATAAAATTTTATTGAACAGGGGACACAACCATTTGTAAGGCTGGTCTATTTAGAATTAAGTTTGTCATTCTAGATCTGGCTATCCTGATAGTTTCTTTAAGATCAAGAAGCTGATCTTTGCTGAGTGTTGAACTGCAATATAGACAATATAAAATATAATAATAATACATTTTATTTATTCGTAGGGGCCTTTCTAAACACTCAAGGACACAGAACAATAGATTAAACACATTATAAACAAAACTAAAATACAAAAAATTAAAATCAGACAGAGCAATTGTAATCAAAGAGAAAAAGCAGCCTTAAACAAATGAGTTTTAAGTTTAGATTTGAAAAGTGAAAATAATTCAGTATTTCTAAGATCAGAGGGTAGTGAGTTCCAGAGCAACTGAATGCTTTGCTCCCCATGCTAGTAAGACGGATGAAGGGGACAGTCAAGTGAATGGAGCAAGAGGATCTTAAGGGTACAGGAGGGAATGGCAACATGGTGGAGGTAAGATGGATATGGAGGGGCAGGGTTGTGGATAGCCTTAAATGGTAACAGAATAATTTTGAATTGAATGCAGAACTTAACTGGAAGCCAGTGAAGCTGCTGCAAGATGGGAGTGATATGGTGAATAGAGAGGGTTCTAGTAATGATGCGGGCAGCTGAGTTCTGGACCATTTGAAGCTTATAAAGAGATTTGCGAGAAAAACCAAAGAAAAGGGAATTGCAATAATCCAGACGAGAAGTGACAATGCTATGAACAAGGAATAGTAGTGGAGTGAGGGGTGGCGAATACAATTAATGTTATGCAAGTGGAAATGTGCAGATCGGGAGATGTTATTGATGTGGGACTGAAAAGATGAAGTACTGTCCAGGATGACACCCAGACTGTTAACCTGTGGGGTAGGGGAGACCAAGGAATTATCAATAACAAAGGAACAATTATCAATTTTGGATAATGTTGATTTTGTACATATGAGGAGAACCTCAGATTGTCACTACAGTAATCCCTCCTCCATCGCGGGGGTTGCGTTCCAGAACCCCCCACAAAAGTTGAAAATCCACGAAGTAGAAACCATATGTTCATATGGTTATTTTTATATATTTTAAGCCCTTATAAACTCTCCCACACTATTATAAACATTTCCCGCACAATTATACAGCATAAACCCTTTGTATTCTCTTAGATATTAGGTAAGATTAGTTGAAATTATGTATGTAAACACCGTTTATATACAGTAAAACCTAAATATTATTTTAAAGATATCGAGCGTCTCCGATATCACATATGTTACAGCCATTACGACAGACAGGCCACCAGCAATAAATACGTACAATGCAAGAAAAATTGTATACAGTAAAATGTGTGTACAGTGACACTAAACTATGTACATTTAATAAGTACTGTACGTAGATAATTAATTATGGTTACTCACCAACAATGACACGACGACTTGTCCGATAACAATGAGTTTAATTTTACTGCACAACAAAGGATAGCGTTACAGCTCTTCTAAAGGAGCCTCTTCAGGCCACTGTGTAGCACCGCCGTTGTTCTTCTTCCAGCACTCTTCAATCCAAATCCCTAAAGCAGATTCCATCCGGACTACTGCCTTATCACGTCCACTTGCAACTCGTTTTGCGCCCTGGTTAAAGGACACTGCGGCCGTAGATCTTATATGCTTTTCCTCCTTTTTAAATAAAAAGAATCGTGGACTCATTGATGCTGTAATAGTGTCCTGCAGCGGTGTAGCTGTTCCCTTCATTCAACATATCCAAAACTTTTACCTTTTCTGCAATCATTTGCATCTTCTGTTGGCGCTTGGACACAGCCCCCGAAGCAGTAGCAGGAGCACGTTAATGCTGAATGAGTGAGATGAGACTTCCTGGTTAATGCAACACTCCGTCGCTGAGCCAATCAGCAGCACACAGGAACTTAACTGCGTTCTCTGATTGGGTAGCTTCTCAGCCATTCACCAATAGCATCTCTTGTATGAAATCAACTGGGCAAACCAACTGAGGAAGCAAGTACCAGAAGTAAAAAGACCCATTGTCCGCAGAAACCCGCAAAGCAGCGAAAAATCCGCGTTATATATTTAGATATGCTTACATATAAAATCCGCGATAGAGTAAAGCCGCGAAAGTCGAAGCGCAATATAGCGAGGGATTACTGTATTTAATTTAAGAAAATTTGAAGAAAACCAGGATTTGATTTCTGCTATGCAATCAATAAGCGAGGAGGATGGAAAGGAAAAGGGTTGCTAGTGAGAGAGCGCTGGGTGTCATCAGCATAACAGTGGAAGCTAATGTTATATTTACGAAAGGTATTTCCAAGGGGAAGGAGGTAAATAATGAAAAGGAGGGGCCCCAGGACAGAGCTCTGGGGCACACCTGAAGTAACAGCAGGGGGTTGGGATTTGAAAGTTTTAAGCTGAACAAACTGAGTGCGGCCTGAGAGGTAGGATCTGAACCAGTCTAGTGGTGTGTGGGTAATGCCAATCGAAGATAATCTATTAAGAAGAGTACTGTGACAAATAGAGTCAAAGGCTGCACTCAGATCAAGAATGATGAGAATAGTGAGTAAGCCAGAATCGGCTCCCATAAAGAGGTTGTTAGTAATTTTGATAAGTGCAGTTTCTGTACTATGGAGGGGGGCGAAAACCAGACTGGAAATGTTCATACAGATTATTTTGAGATAAATGAGAATGAAGTTGAATACCCACTATTTTTTCAAGAATTTTGGAAATGAAGTCTAGATTAGAAATAGGATGGCAATTACTGAAATTAGTCGGATCGGCACCAAGTTTTTTCAGTATTGGGGTTATTGCAGCAGTTTTAAAAGATGAAGGAACAGTACCAGTAGTGAGAGAAGAGTGGATTATAGCAGAAATAAGAGAGACCAGAGAGGGGAGGCAAGCTTTGACCAGAACTGTAGGGAGGGGGTCCAGTGGACAGGTGGATGGCTTAGACTTACAGACAAGATCTGAGATTTCTGAGACAGTAGGAAGCTGAAAAGAGGAAAATGGGTGAGTTAATGGGTGAAATTCAAATGAAGTACTGGAGGAATCCATACCCAGTGACTGGTGTATCTTCTGGATTTTTTCATTTAAAAAGGACATAAGGGAATTGCAAAAATCAGTTGAGTAAAGGTGAGAAGGTAAAGAATCCGGGGATTGTGTGATATTATTACGCAGGGAAAACAATGACTTGGTGTTGCCTTAATTGGAAGAAATAATGTGAGTATATTAGTTACATTTAGTTTGGGCAATACAGTCCTTGTACTAAAGTGTATGGTTTTTGTACATCTATTTGTGAACAAAGAGTCCAATTTTTTTATACAACCGTTCAAGTTGCCGGCCTTTGGCTTTCAAAAGCCAAAGTTCAGGTGTGAACCAGGGAGCAGAAAAGGAGAAAGAAACAGATCTAGTTTTTTAACGGAGTGAAAGAGTTAAGAATACTATTAAGTCCAGTGTTATAGTGTGAGAGCAGTTCTTCAGGAGTGGATAAATTATGAATATCCTTAAGGGAATCAATACTAGAAGAAAGAGAGTCTAAGTTAATATTCTTAATATTACGGAAAGACATGAGACGGGAAAGCTTAGTATTGGAAAGTGCAAGTTTAACATTGAATGTAATAAAATGATCAGTTATGGGGAGTTCATCTGCAGTACAATTGAGTGGGTTAACTCCAGAACAGTAAATCAAGTCCAAGATATGTCCTTTGAAATGAGTGGAAACATCAGTATTCTGCTGGAATCCAAAACTCTTAAGGCAGGATGTAAAGTCTCTAGTAATAGGGACATTGATATTATCCATATGTTGAAATCCCCCAGAAGTATTATGTTTGAAATAGTAGATACGTGTGTAAGAAAAACGGCAAAGTCATTCAGAAAGTCATTATTTGATTTACGGGGATGGTAAACAGTTAAAATAAAAGTAGGAATAGGTCCAGTTAATTGACACACAGGAGATTCAAAAGCACTGAAGGCAGGAACAGACAATGACAGGACTTTCCACTTCTCACGATACAATATCACGAGACCTCCTCCCCGGCCACAGCCACGGAGTTGACAGATGTAAAAAAACCCCGGGGGTGTGGATTCGTTAAGTTGGGAAAAGTCATGAGGTTGTTGCCATGTCTCGGTTAGACAAAAAAAGTCAAACTTACAATCAGTGAGGAGATCGTGGATGAGATGCCCCTTGCTCGTAAGTGAGCGGATGTTCAGCAGACCGAAGTTGACAATGGCGTTATCGCATTTAGCAAAGGTGTTAGCCGACCAGGTTAGGTTGGCTAACACACTGCTCAGCGACTCTGCCTAAGTTATGTGGAGAACGTCGAGAACTGGACCAGATGGAGTTTATTATTTTCAAAGTGTCAGCCTGGAGACTTCATTGGGACCCACAGTGGATGTATGTCCGACGGGCGAGGAATACGATGTCCGGATGGAGATACAGCCTAGTCAGCGGAGGCTCGGACAGGTGGAAGTGCAGTCGGAGGTGCTCAACAGCTGAGTAATGAAGCAGGCCTGTCGCAGGTTGGATAGTGAGCGACAGGAGGGATCAAACAAACACGAACCAAGTAAATATCCTATTGGTCCACATTGTAAGCGAAGATGCAGACAACTCAGATGTCCGGAGAATAGAGCCAGGTAAGACTCGAAGCAGTCTCAAAGCAGGGTTAGGCTGAAAATAGTCCATACACAGTCAAATCACCAGTCGAGCTAGAAATCAGTCTAGCTTTAAATGACTGAAAAATAAAACTCAATGAATAAATCTGCCCAAAATGAAAACAGTTGCTTAGTCCGTTAGATCATAACTTAATCATGAAAAAGTTACCGGCGAGCAGCAAAAAAAAAAACTGTGGACCTCCACAAATCTGGTTCATCCTTGGGAACATTTTCCAAACCCTTGAAGTTTACATGTTCATCTGTACAAACAATAATACGCAAGTAACACCATGGGAACATACAGCTCTAATACCGCTCAGGATGGAGATGCATTCTTTCTAGAGAAGAATGTACTTTGGCATTAAAAGCACAAATCATTCGCTGAACAACTGCAAAGGACCTTGTGAAGATTCTAGAGGAAACAGGTAAACAAGTATGTATATTCACAGTGAAATTTATATAGCATGTTTTCATATAAATGATGTAGCTCAAAGTCCTTTACAAGATGAAGAAAGAAAAAATATAAAAATAAAATTAGACAATGCTAATTAACAAAGAATAAAGTAAGGTCTGATGGCCAGGGAGGACAGAAAAGAACAAATAAACAAGTGCTATATTGACATAACCTGAAAGGCTACTCCGCAAGGAAGAAGCTACTTCTCCAAAGCTGTGATAAAAAGTCAGACCTCAGTTTGCAATGGCAACTGGGGACAAAGATCTTACCTTCTGGTGAACTGTCCTCTGGTCTGATGAATCCAAGATCAAACTGTTTGGCCATAATGACCAGCGTTATTTTTGGAGGAAAAATGGTGAGGCTTGCAAGCCAAAGAACACCATGGCAGCTGTCAAGCATGGAGGTTGGATCATCATGTTGTGAGGGTGCTTTGCTGCAGGAGGGACTGGTGCAGTTCACAAAATAGATGGCATCATGAGGAAGGAAAATTTATATAGATACACTGCAGTAGCATTTCAAGAGCTCAGCTCAGTCACAAGTTGAGGCTCAGTCACAAATGGTTCTTCCAAATGGACAATGACCCCAAGCATATCTCCAGTTGTGGCAACAGGTCTGTCTGGAGGAATAGACAACTTGTAAAAGCTTGTGGAAGGCTACCCAAACTGTTTGGCTCAAGTTAAACACTATACAGGTAGTGCTACCAGATATTAACAAAGTGTATGTAAACTTGTGACTGACTGGAATTGTGATATTGTCAATAAAACTTAAAATAATCTGTCTGTAAACATTGTTGAAAAAAATTCTTTTTGCCCTGCACAAAGTAATTGTATTAAAGTTATGCCAAAGTTATAATTTTTAGTTTAAAATATGTGGAGGGGTTAGAAAGTGAGTTTCAATTCACCTTAAGTGTATGTAAACGTCTGACTTCTACTGTAAATCATTCACCAATATTACTGTTTATAGTGATAAATGTAATAATTTGAATTTATTGAATTATTTTGTTATGGAAAGATTAATCTTCCTTTTAACACTGCCTTTCTGTAAAGGGTCATAAGAGTACTAATATGCCAACAATCTATCAAAGATAAGAGTAACCCTAACCCCTCTTAATGCAACTTTAATGTTATTTTACAGAATTTGTGGTCCCCGTTTTGGAGAAATAAAGGAAGCAGAGATTGACTGGGGTAAAAGGTGTGTGGACAAGTTTGAAATTATTGGAATAACTGGAGAAGGCACTTATGGGCAAGTTTATAAGGCAAAAGACAAGGATACAGGTAAGGAACAGCTAAAAATAAATGAAATATGCCATCTCACAAAAAAAGAAACTAAGTGAGAGGTAATTTAAGATATTTGTTTTATTGAATTTTAGTCTATGTTCTTTAATGAATTATAATTTTAGTTTAATTAAAAAACATGTTAAATTATCACTAATTGAATAGTAACTTTAAAACACCTGAAAGGTCTTGCTAAAATGTGCAGTGTGCTTTAAACTTGTGTACCTTGGTGTCCACTCTGACAACAGCCTGTCAGAATTAAATGAGTATGAATATTATGTATGGTTATTGATCTACAAATTTTACATTTTTTTTTTTTTTTTTTTAAGTATCCTCTCCTCCAACCTTTTCCCCATTCCAAATAAAAACTTTAATTTGTCTGCAATTACATGAATTCTATACCAAATAACCGCTATCTCCCCACCAGGTGAAATGGTTGCACTGAAAAAAGTCCGCTTAGATAATGAGAAAGAAGGATTTCCTATCACAGCTATTAGGGAAATCAAAATCCTGCGGCAGCTTAACCACAAGAGCATCATTAATATGAAGGAAATAGTAACAGATAAAGAAGATGCTTTGGACTTTAAGAAGGATAAAGGTATTTAACAGCTATAGTTTTCTGTCTTTTCTTTTTCAGTTTTTCAGTATTTATAAAGAGTATTGTTTTTGTCTTTTTAGTTTAATCTATAAGTTCTAATGTAGTATTGGGTAAAATGTGGTCCTTGATTTTTGTACTGTAAAAGTGTATCTTTGTCATGTTTTAACTAAATTAATACATGTTTGAATTTAATGATTGATGATTTATAACATCACATTATAGCATACTAGAATTAACCTTGTGATCACAGTTTCTATAAACTGAACTGCTTGACTTATTTCATTTATAATTGATTAATATTGATAGGGGGTGTTTGTGTGTGTGTGTGTGTGTGTGTGTGTGTGTGTGTATGTATGTATGTATGTATGTATGTATGTATGTATGTGTGTGTATATACAGTGCATCCGGAAAGTATTCACAGCACATCACTTTTTCCACATTTTGTTATGTTACAGCCTTATTCCAAAATGGATTAAATTCATTTTTTTCCTCAGAATTCTACACACAACACCCCATAATGACAATGTGAAAAAAGTTTACTTGAGGTTTTTGCAAATTTTTTAAAAATAAAAAAAACTGAGAAAGCACATGTACATATGTATTCACAGCCTTTGCCATGAAGCTCAAAATTGAGCTCAGGTGCATCCTGTTTCCCCTGATCATCCTTGAGATGTTTCTGCAGCTTAACTGGAGTCCACCTGTGGTAAATTCAGTTGATTGGACATGATTTGGAAAGGCACACACCTGTCTATATAAAGTCCCACAGTTGACAGTTCATGTCAGAGCACAAACCAAGCATGAAGTCAAAGGAATTGTCTGTAGACCTCCGAGACAGGATTGTCTCGAGGCACAAATCTGGGGAAGGTTACAGAAAAACTTCTGCTGCTTTGAAGGTCCCAATGAGCACAGTGGCCTCCATCATCCGTAAATGGAAGAAGTTCGAAACCACCAGGACTCTTCCTAGAGCTGGCCGGCCATCTAAACTGAGAGATCCGGGGAGAAGGGCCTTAGTCAGGGAGGTGACCAAGAACCCGATGGTCACTCTGTCAGAGCTCTGGAGGTCCTCTGTGGAGAGAGGAGAACCTTCCAGAAGGACAACCATCTCTGCAGCAATCCACCAATCAGGCCTGTATGGTAGAGTGGCCAGATGGAAGCCACTCCTTAGTAAAAGGCACATGGCAGCCCGCCTGGAGTTTGCCAAAAGGCACCTGAAGGACTCTCGGACCATGAGAAGGAAAATTCTCTGGTTTGATGAGACAAAGATTGAACTCTTTGGTGTGAAGGCCAGGCGTCACATTTGGAATGGCCATTAAGAGTGCACTCCTGCCGAGACTCCCTGAAACATCTGTTGGCAGGTGAAAGTGAAAGACTAATGATCCTCCATATCCCCCAGGGTACCGCTTCGGCACACTTCTCAGTGTTTATGCACCAACCTTTTCATGTAATATTGAGGTAAAGGACTGCTTCTACTACTCACTGGATGATGCCCTGTGCCAGATCCCCAAGAGTGGCAAGATGTTCTTGCTTGGGGATTTTAATGCTAGGGTGTGACAGAATAATCAGATATGGAGTACAGTGCTTGGCAGACATTGCATTGGCCAAGCCAAATGCAAATGGTATGAGACTACTTGTTCTGTGCCCTGAGCATGAACTGGTCATAACCAAAACCATCTTCCAGCAGAAGACCAAATATAAGATGTCATGGATATGCTCCAAACACTGGTATCTGATTATGTTATAATGAGATGTAGTGACATCACAACTGTTCTCATCACCTGTGCTATGAGAGGGGCAGAATGCTGGGCAGATCACTGTATGATTATGATCAAGACATAAATAAAAGTGTGTGCCCCTTTGTGGAGGTAAGGGCACAATGAGAGGTGACTATATTGCAGTCGCCTGGAAAACATAGATGTAAGAAACAAGTTGTCACACCCTAGCTGAGAAACTAGTGAAAATGAAGCCTTCCTTGATCAACATAGACCAGAAGTGGGCTTACATCAGCTCTACTCTCTATGATTTAGCAGCCCAAACCATCAGCTATAAGATCAAGAGCCATCAAGACTGGCTTAATGACAACTCGGAGGGTATCCATGACCTGCTGAGTAACATGCATGAAACACACCAGGCAAATGTAAATAACCCCTCATCCAGTACCATCAGGCAGCAATGGCAGAGAGTTCAACAAGAAATACAGAGGGCTGTTTAGACCATACAGCATGTTTGGTATACAAAGAGGAACAGAAAATTCAATCACTTGCCCAAAGAAATTACATGTAACTCTTATATATTTCTCTTCTGGTTCATCCTGCTTCCACTGCAAAACCAGTCCTGCCGACACAGCATTTCTCGATTCCTATTTGTCCTCTTCCATGTCATGCACTATACTGGCCTGCTGAGCATAATACATCCAACAAGTACTCGAGGTGCTGCCACAACGGTAAAGTAGCTTTACCACCCTTGCGGGAGCCACCTGTGTCTTTACAACAGCTTATTACACAGCAAACATCAGAAGCTAAAAATTATCGTGAACACATTCGAGAATACAACTCTTCTCTAACGTTTGCTTCCATGGGTGCACAGATAACTCAACCTCCTGGCCACGGACCATATTGTTTTAAAATACACGGGCAAATTTATCACCAAATCTCTCCACTATACGCTAACACTTCTACCTCTCCAGGATATGGATAGTTGTATGTTTTTGACACAGCGCAAGCTACTGAAGTACGCTTACAAAATAAAGCAAATTCTGCATGCAGCGAAAATGTACTTCTCCAGCTAGATTCCATGCTCAGAACCATCAACCCCTTCACTAAATCATACAAACACATGCATGAAATAGCTCAGTCCAATCCAAGAGCATCTGTACGAATGGTTTTCAAGGAAACCACTAGGCAGGATTTACCACGATACAATGCCCCAACATGTCACACCGATGTTGCAGTGATTTTCGTCGAATAAGATGGCGAAACGCCTGCCGAAAGGGACATTTGCATCTATCCCATAGGCAACTCCTGTAAACAGATTTCCACGCTCAATATGAATTGCGATCTTATGGTTTACCCACTTTTATTCTCTTACAGAGACATTGGCTGGCACAAAGATTTGCAACATGTCACAGATAAAAGAACCGCTTACTCAATAGAATAAGGCTTACTCAGTGCCAATTTTACACGTACAGATTAGCAATGAGGAATACGTTTAGTATTTTGCACTCCAGCGGCAAACTATTCCAACAGTACTTCGTAGATGCGTATGTTAAAACAGAGGGCATGCGTCTCAACTATCTCGGATTACATCAACAAGATCTGCACGTCGAACTATCGGACACACTGCAAGCAAACGCTGAAAATAACAATGTTCGTGTAGGCAAAATGATCATATTACCGTCCACATTTCCAGGAAGTCCAAGGTACATACAACATAACTATCAGGATGCCATGGCCATAATACGTAAATTCGGAAAGCCTGATTTATTTATCACTTTCACATGTAATCCTGCTTGGCCGGAAGTTCTATATGCACTCTGCGTCTTTCAAGAAGTATACATGTCTTCTTGACTTCTGAATTCCTTTCTCACCGTTTTCCGTTCCTATTCTTACACCGCCGTATGCTACGGCAGGCGTCGGCTAGTAATTTTTAGAATGCCAGTCGGGAATGCTTACGGTCCAATAAATTGTTTCATCATTCCCTGAAAACAGCAGATGTCCTAATAGTCTTGAAGGACCAGAATAGCATTCTGATGAAGTGGGCTGAACATTTTAATACCCTACTTAATCAGGACTATGATGTAGACCTCACCATTCTGGATGAACTGCCTGAATTTCCTCCCATTACGATCTCGATCAATCTCCAGCATTCTTGGATGTTCTGTCAGCTGTCTGTTCCCTTAAAAACAATGTCTCCTAGTGTTAACAAAATAACTTCAGAGCTGTTAAAGCAGAAAGAATACCTCTGTACAGGGACTCTAAACCAATATATCGCCTAGGTCTAGGCTGATGAGAACATCCCCACAACAATGGAGGGATGCTAACAGTGTCACTATTTATAAGAAGAAGGGTGACAGGGCCATCTATAGCAACAGCAGGGGTATTTCTCTTCTTGCTGTTGCCGGCAAGGTCCTAGCTAAGGTAATACTTCAGAGGCTGATCAACAATATCACAGAATCAATGCTACCTGAATTGTACTGCTGGTTGAGGTAGAACAGGTTGATACGATTTTTGCAGCATGACAGCTTCAGGAAAAGTGAGGACCTATTTATGGCCTTTTGTCTACCTCTCCAAAGCTTTCAACACTATCTAGAGAGAACTTTTGTTGGGCATCCTCCTTAGGGTTGCATGCCTCAACGGACTGGTGAACATCCTCTGCCAGATTCATTATGGAATGGCTGCTCGGGTGACAATAAAAGGACAAGAATCCTCCTCTTTCCCTATACATAAAGGGGTCAGGTGGGGGTGTGTGCTCACTCCTGTGCTCTTTAGTATCTTCCTCTTATGTGTCACCCAGCTTCTTCACAAAGAGACTGAGGACAGCAGTGGTGTGTCAGTGGAATACAGGCTTGATGGTAACCTTTTCAATATTGGGAGGTTCCAAGGATCTGCCAAATTACATAGAGTGAGGGTTCTTGAGCTGCAGTATGTGGGTGACTGCGTTCTTGTTTCTCTCACCCCACAAGACCTTGATGCATCAGTGAGAGCATACAGCAGGACAGGATTGACCATTAACACCAACAAAACGGAAATAATCTGTCAATAGAGTGACACCATCTACCCCCCATCCAGTACCACCAGTTTTCACTATTGCTGATGACTATCTGTTAGTAGTTTCATCTTTCAAATATCTGGGAAGCATTCTGTCTGAAGACAGCAGCTTTGACAATGAGGTCCAGAACCAAATCCAGCAAGCAGCAGTTGACTTTGGGAGACTTCAGCGCTGGATCTTCCAAAACAAGAATTTGTTTCTCCGCAAAAACGTCTGTGCCTACCAAGCCATATCTGCATTCCCACCCTCCTCTACAGCTTTGAAGCTTCTGGTGTACTTCCATATATGCTGTCTGCATCGCATCTTTGGAATTACCTGGCATGATTGTGTGCCTTACTGTGAAAAACTCAGAAAAACAACTGCAGAAGTATTGAGGCCATGATCACACGGCACCAATGCTCTGATGTGGGCCAGAGGAAGCGCAATAAGAATCCATTGAAGATCATGTTAAAGTGCAACATCAGGCCCAAAGACCTGCAGGATATTGCTACTAACTGCAACACCTGAAAGCAGATGTATGTGGATGGGATATGTATGCTGGAGGAGGAAAGGGAAGCCAGGAGACAGCAGCGGAGATTCAGGAGGAACGCCCATGGTTGCTGCTACTACGTATACAAGTCCAATCTGCAATAGGACTTGTGAGTCAAGGATAGGACTATTCAGCCAGCAAAGAACTCTCTGATAAGGACATAAGTGGACATCAACATTGGACTCGATGAACAACTATTAACTAATATTTATAATTTTTGAAATGGTAGTTTTTCAGTGTGCTGGTAATATATAATATGTGATTTTGTTGGAATAATATAATGAGCTGATGCTGATTCTTCTGTCTCCTGTATCTGAAAGGTTAAATTTCCAAATGCAGGTGGGTTAATTTAATCAATGAAACACAAATGTTAAGTACCACATAAGGATACAGAGAAAAGTATAGTACCAGATTGTTAAAACTTTAACTGCAAAAATAAAGTCACCGTGTACACTGAGTAATGTATTTATAGGCATAGCAACAACTCTAAATAGTGTAGTATGAACAGGCATACCAGTAGCTTTTAAGAGTATGCAGTACCAAGTAATTGAGTCTTTGATGTAAATGATTGGCTTTGATGTAAATACTAAGACCAATTGGACTTCTCTTGTATTGGCAATTAAAACATTCCAAAGAATTGGAACTCTAAAGCTGAAGTCTCTAAAGCCTGTTATTTTTCTGTTTCCCCCCTGGGAACTTAAGACAATAAAGTACAAGCCGTTTACAAAATGTTATATCTGGAAAAGAATTTTTAAATTAGTCCTAAACGTCTATGAAATTTGGTTTGGAGAATTAAGAACATTAGATAAATGATCCGTATGTCAAACTCCAGTTTTGATTGTAATATCTTGAATTAACTGTTTGGAAGTACTCAGTTTGAGCAGTTTAACAGTAAGACATTGTAGTAGCCAGTTCTCTACATTTTAAGAAACTCAACTTAATTTTGCTCTGTATCAAAATAAAGAAAGCATCTTTTACGTTTTTTAAAGATAATTTAATTTCATAATTCTTTACAAACCATTAATGGTATTTACATGCAATAGTGGGGCTTTTTTAGTTTATTCAAAAGAAATTTTCTCTGCCCTCCTATTTCAACTCATTAGAGCAGTTATTTGTCCTATTGTCTTAAATCTGAGCATTATCAGCATGCCACAAAAATTGTTTTGAGTTGCATGTAATTTTTGTATCCTGTACAGTGCATTCAGAAAGCTTTCAGACCCCGTCACTTTTTCACATTGTCATGTTGTAGCCTTATACTATTTTTAGCCTGCTTAAATCTCCTAATCCAGATGTGCGAACCTCCAGGCTGTCATCCCTTATTGAGTAAAGGGTCTGACTTGTGTCAATGTGACATTTCAGTTTTTTATTTTAAAATATTTGTAAAATCATGCTTTTGTGTTGTCATTCTGGGGTTGCTTGATAGTTAAAATGAATTAAACTGATTTAAGCACAAGTCTACAACCTAACAAAATGTGAAAAAAGTGAAGGGGGCTGAATACTTTCTGTATAATCAGTAAATTTAAAATATTGTTATTCTCTAGTCTATTTGTTTCATTTTTATCAGCTGTTTATTGATTTTTCTTTAATTTAGGTGCATTTTATTTAGTGTTTGAATACATGGACCATGACTTGATGGGTCTCCTGGAATCAGGATTAGTACATTTTAATGAATGTCATATAAAGTCTTTCATGAGGCAATTAATGGAAGGACTTGACTATTGCCACAAGAAGAACTTCCTGCATAGAGACATAAAATGTTCTAACATTCTGTTGAATAACAGGTATGTTGCACATTGGTATAAATCATTCCAGTTAGGGTACTTGATATATTTTATAGTTACCCTTTTTTGGTTATTAATATAATAAAACATTGTCTAAATCTACATATTTGAAATTTGTTTTTTAATGTATTTAATTACAGAACATGTCTGACAAGAATTTGTTTTTTAATGTATTTAATTACAGAACATGTCTGACAAGAGTGAACAGAACACCACCTTGGTTCAAGTGAAAGTTTTTCAGAGATGCACATGAATATCCGTTTATATTATTCAACTTATATTATTCAGAGAAATTCTATTTATCTTCTGAAATGTACTTCTACTTAACTGTCTAGTGAATGCCATACAACAATTACATACACAGTATCTCTCACAGATATGCAGCATAGATATACATTTTACGTAAGCCCAGATATCAGTTGTCCTAGTTAAGGAGGCTACAGAAGATGATATATTACCAAAAACAATATGTCATGCATTGATTACCATTTTCCATAGAAGAATATAGTTTACTTTCTACAGACCAGTCTCCGTACTGAATTATAATGTTAAAATCCAGGTGAAAGTTTTAGAAAAAAGATAAAGTATTGCCCTATATAATATCACAAAATCAAACTGGATTTGTTAAAGGCATACATGTGTTACCAAATTTAAATGATTGTTCAGTGTAATATATACCCCTGCAGTAACAGTGCTTTCAGAATTGAACTCTAGATATAGAAAAGTTTTTTCCATTGAGTTAAATAAGGATATCTGTTCCTTGTACTACACAAATTTGGGTTCAGAACTAACATAGGAATGTGAAGTAAACTATTGTACTCCAGCCAGGAAACCTCTTTTCTTTATAAGCAATATAAATTAGGACTCTAGAATGTGAAATGCCTTATCAGGCAGGGCTCTCTATTACAACCAAAGGGAAGACTTAAACAAAAAATTTTGCTGGTCACATTGTGCTTACATATATTGCTGATCCAAACTCATGACAGGGATTATATAGAATAAGATTTCTGTTTTCAGAATTAACGGAACTCTCCACCCAAAACTGATCAACTTTATCTTTTACTTATCCTGTGTTATTTTGTAGTAATGGCCAACAAATAATTTTAATCTCATATTTTTTAGGAGACTGAAGATGAAACGTTTCTAACACAGTATGCTTCTATGGGAACCAATGCTGCACAACCTGCAAGCAATACTAAAATACCCATGAAAAAAATCTGTTTACTTGTGCTGCATACATTGTATTTCAGATGTGTAGTTATATGCTTGCAATGTTCAAAACCCATGTAGTTTGTCTAAAGTATTGTTAAATAAATGACTAATTCCTGAAAAATTCTCTCATAAATGGCTGGGGAGCAAAGTATTGTTAAATAACTAATTACAGAAAAATTCTCTCATAAATGGCTGGGAAGCAAACTCAAAGCTCCCCTCTCAGTTGTATGGCTATCCAAGGAAAGGAACTCCTGCTCAAAATCTTCACTATATGCCTTGTATAGTGTTCCTGCACTTGTAATTTTTCACTAGTTCACCACTAATCCAATTGTGCAATATTCACTCAAAACAAGTTCCAAATACTGTTCCAAATATTGTCATTCGCTCCCATGCACCATAATTACATATTCTATTCATCCTTAATCAGTGTTTTAATTCAAGGAAGCTGCTTGGTGTCCAAACCTGGAGACCACTCTAATAATAAAAGGTTTGTCACTATCAAGCAACGTGCTTCAGATACAATCTTCCAGTATTGATATTTATGTTTAAAACTGTATTGTCTAGTGATAATAAAGACATAAGCAACTTTTTTTTATTGTTAAGTCTGTATTTTTGTTTTCAGGGGGCAGATTAAGCTAGCAGATTTTGGATTGGCCCGACTGTATAATTCAGAAGAAAGGTAAAACCTTTTGTTCCCTCTAGTAGAAATTTTCCCTATTTTCTTCCCACTTGTAAATTGGCATCCACCATAGTATTTTAACACAAATGTTCTACATCAGATATAGCCTAAAGAGGACAGTTTACAACTTTTTTTTTATTTTATTTTAAATGAAACCTTACGATATAAAATTTCTGCAGACTTTGTGGCCTTGTATAAAACAGCATTTCCAGCCTCTGCTGTCAAGTGCTAAATACGCAGTTATCAAAACAGTGTTTATATTGGAGATTACAATATAATTTTTCAAATTTATGTGCTGTTTTATGTCTTAAATGTTCTAATTTTTCAAGGAGAAAAAAATGGTGCAACTTTCCTATAAAAATTCCACCGGTGCATGTTTCTTTTTTCTTTTCTTTTTTTTTTTTTTTTTTTTTTTAATATCTCTATCGCCATTCTGAAAATACTCTGGCAACTGCTTAACCTTGCAAATAAAAAATGCATTAGTGATTTTGAAAAGCCTTGAAAGGGTCAGTTTGTGTAAATTTGCCCTACTGGTTCCTTTGGTAGTGCTAGATTTATTTATTTTTTGCTGTTGGTGCTGCAAAATTGCCATGCTCTGTATTTTGGCTGACATAGAATATTCTGAAGTAAGGACAAAATTATCTAGATACAAACCAACTAAATTAAAGTGAAATATGTATTATTGTAGTAATAGTCACTTTTTTCACTTTGCAGTTGGTACTACTATACCCTTTTCCCCCAACATAAGCTGATATGTTTCTTACAGTTAAGGAGAAATAACTTGTTGCTTCCCCTCTCTATCCTGAAAACTTTGGTGGAGAATGTTTTTGACATGGTGGTTGGAAACATTTATGTCAAATGTACATTATGTGCTCTACAGAGGAGAGGAACAAAGGTCAGTAAGAACAAGACAGAATACATATGTGTAAAAGAGAGGGCGGTCAGTGGAATGGTGAGGATGCAAGGAATAGAGTTTGTGAAGGTGGATGAGTTTAAGTACTTGGGATCAACAGTACAGAGTAATGGGTATTGTGGAAGAGAGGTGAAGAAGAGAGTGCTGGCAGAGTGGAATGGGTGGAGAAGAGTGTCAGGAGTAATTTGTGACAGACGGGTACCTGCAAGAGTGAAAGGGAAGGTCTTCAGAACAGTAGTGAGACCAGCTATGTTATATGGGTTGGAGACGGTGGCACTGACCAGAAAGCAGGAGACAGAGCTGGAGGTAGCAAAGTTAAAGATGCTAAGATTTGCACTGGGTGTGACAAGAATGGATGGATAGGATTAGAAATGAGTGCATTAGAGGGTCAGCTCAAGTTAAGCGGTTGGGAGACGAAGTTAGAGAGGCGAGATGCCGTTGGTTTGGACATGTGCAGAGGAGAGATGCTGAGTGTATAGGAGAAGGATATTAAGGATAGAGCTGCCAGGCAAGAAGAATGCCTAAGAGAAGGTTTATGGATGTGGTGAGAGAGGACATGCAGGTGATGGATGTAACAGAACAAGATACAGAGAACAGAAAGATATGGAAGAAGATGATCTGCTATGGCAACCCCTAACGGGAGCAGCCGAAGGAAGAAGCACATTATAAAAAATGAACATTATGTTCCATTATTTTTGGAAAACTAATGGTTACTTCAAGTTTGCAGTAATGTATAAACATTTTTCCAGTTTAGAGTATTTCTTTTTGGTTAGCAATATCAAAATGCAACATATACAACAGCGTAAACATCTGCTGTACAACATTGATCAAATGTATTTACATATACCAATGAAAACTTAACAAAAAAAAAAAAAAAGCACCGTTAAAAGAACAGCAGCAAGACCTAAAGAAAGGGGACATAGTGGGAGACTGACAATCCACTTTAGAGAAGTCCTAGCCTATTCTCTCACATGAGCTTTTTTGGAAGTCGGTATAGTTTTCTTTTTTTATCTGTGTATCTGTTTGTCTTATCTGATGTCAACTTGTGTATCTAACTGTCATCTTACCTGATATCCATCTATGAATTTAACTGTCATTCCCTCTCTGTCATTTTCACTTTCTCTGAGATCAACCCCCACCCCCCTAAAAAAGGCATAAGACAACTGCAGGGTCCCTTAATTCTAGTTATAAACATTGTGTTGGGGTGTCAGTGATATGAGTAAGAATAGTTTAAGCTCCAGCAACCTTGAATGAATAGCAAGTTGATAAGTAACTTTATTTATTTGCATATAAATTGAATATTGATAGGTAATTGAGTCAGCTTATACTTGTTTATAACCTACATGTCAGTGTATTTGACAGATTAAAGCTTTTCAAGTCATCATTTTTGTTCCATTAACTGGATAATGCTAATTTTAAGATATAAAATTATACATACACATGTTACTACTGATTGATGTACTAATTGTTATATATAAAAATAAGAAAAATTACTTTTTGTGTTGCAGCCGTCCATATACCAATAAAGTAATAACATTGTGGTACAGGCCTCCTGAACTTCTGTTAGGGGAAGAGAGATATACACCTGCTATTGATGTCTGGAGCTGTGGGTATGTATTTGAATTTAGAAACTGGTACATATCATCATAAAGTGACAGTATTTTCAGTGTGATTTTTGTCATCTTTTGTTTTAACTGCAGATGCATACTTGGAGAGCTGTTCACTAAGAAACCTATTTTTCAAGCAAATCAGGAGCTTGCTCAACTTGAACTTATAAGGTACATTACCTTTTTGGTGGCCTGCATGATATCAGGACAAACTCTTTATTGTCCTACTAGACATTATGCCCGTTACAATAATGGGCGCTAGAACAGTAGTGCATAAACATTAGTAGGAACAGTCTATATTAAATGGCAAGGGACCTTGACGTCATTCTGTTTCTTAATTTTTTTTGTCAAAAATATTTTTGCAAGAAGCCTAAAGTAAAATAATAATAAAAATAAAATAGAAATGTATATGACAATACAGTAAGTATAATTAATATTACATTTATCCTCTCCTTTGTGACTGTTGATTGATGTGATGTGTCTGTTTGAAGATCTCCTATCCTGCCTGTCTTTATTTTAGCTTGCTGTGGCATCTCTCTAGCAAGTACTGTTCAGTTCCCCAGCAAGTATTTTAATCTGTGCTGGCGTGCAGCTGATTAATGTATGTGTGGCGTCTCCCCAGTAATGGATTTTATGTGCGCGGCCGCGAGTACCCAATCAGCACTCTCCCCAGCTATGATGTCCTTTATTAAAGAGTGCCCCGCGCATGTGCACTTCACCAGAAGACACACACACATGGACGCACACAGGGGTTTTATTAAAGAAGATTAGGGCTCTGAGAACAAATATATTGTTTGAATAACCTATATGGTAACAGCATACTAAATGACGAAAAGACATCTAGCAAACAATAGTTATGTAAAACAACAGTTTACTATTTTAAGCAGAGTGATTTGATTTTCTTCACTTTGTGCAAACATTATGATTATGTCAAAGTACAAAGCAGCTGCTGCTCAAAAAGCATTTACATTGAAACTGATTTTTATTTACAGTCATGTATTACTTTAAAAAGAATATATTTCGAGCCTTTCATTATACTGTATACATATTTAATAATAATAAATTGATTAATTTAAATAATTGGAAATTGCCAAGAAAACTTAAGTATAGTTTTATAAGAGAGTAGTCTGACCATTGTTGCTGTAGGGGTGTAAAACTTGGGCCATGATATAGGAGGAAGAGGACCTATTCATCAGAACCATAATGTGTATGCTGAGATCTGTTGAAAGGTCTTGAGGGAAATAAATAAGGAAGTTCACAAACTTGCAAGTGTCCAGTGTATTGACCTGGAAATTTGGAGGATGCTTTGAGTATGTAATATAGTAGTTGGCTTGACTTGTGGCAGACATGAAGAAGGGGCCTGAGTTGCCTCGAAAGCTTGCATATTGTAATCTTTCTAGTTAGCCAATAAAAGGTGTCATTTTGCTTGGCTTTTCTCTACATTCATAATGGCTAACACGGTACAACACCCTAGTACGGCAGACATGGGTAAATGGAAATAGGGGTCTGGATGGCCAAATCCTAACAGTAGGAAAGTGGCTTTTCTGTTAAAAGAAAAAACATGATGATTATCTGTTAATCTATAAGGGATATTTTTTTCTTATTAGACTTCTGGTCAGTAGCGCATATTTTCAGTATAAAGATGTTGAGTCACTAAAAAAAGCAGAATTTCTGTCTAGGCTGCACTTTTTCAGAAGTCCAAAAGTTGGTGATGAGGCACTTTTTTTTTCTATATACTCTTGTTTGATTTCATAATCTTTGTGTGTGTTTTGTTTTAAATGTCCCCAATATGGTTGCTTGACTGTAGAATCCAGAAAAATTAGGTCATTTTATGTTTGACATTCAGGTTAGAAAGTAATACTAACATATATTGATAGGCACTCTGTAGGAGAGTAGTGTTTGATGTAATGGCAGAGAACAAAGTTTTTTTTTGTTTTTTTTTTTTTATTATATGTATATATTTTGCTTTCCTTCAAGGTGTTTAAAAAATTCTTTACAGTGAGGACTAGCTTCTCAAATGCAGGAAACGTCTTTAACTTTACAGAGGTCACTGGGTGAGCATTACAACCTAAATGGAATTAAGTTTAAGTTACCGTAGATACTCGCGTATAAGTCGAAAAATTTATGCCTTAAAATTCATTTAAAAAAGCAGAATCGACTCATCCGCAGGGCAACACAATTGTCCATAGAATTTGGGTAATGACATTGTACACTCAACGCTTCACTGTGTTAAGTCACCAGTCATCTGCCGTTTCCCATGGTCTTTGAAATAATTATAAGCCAGCAATACTATTGCTAATTAGCTAGTTTTTTTTCTAATTTCATTAAATAATTCTTTAAACTGTGAAATACTTGAATTTGAGCATTAGCTTTTGCAGGTTTTGGATAACAAACATACCATTAGCTGCCATGTGCAACCAGATTTGGAATCAAAAGAACCAAGGCAACGCACGCTATCAATGCGATGCAAGCACAGCCTGCGATTCAAAAAATTTCTCTGCCTACCTGTTTGTCTCGTCTGACAGTAGCTGAAAAGCAGCATCAGGAGAGAGCAGCCTGAAGTAGTCCAGCAGCGGGTGATCTGTCGTGTCCAACAGCAAGCCATGCTGTCTTGTGAAGTCCGGTAGCTAGTTCGGCTCCCACGGGTCAATGTCTGGGTATTTCTCCCAAGCAAACCTTGCCTTGGCTGCATCGGCTGCGCGAATGCGTTCAGCTGGCGCGGCATTGGCTGGTGTCCGATCAGCTGATGCCGGCTTCTCACTCTCTTGCTCGATTCCTGATCACTATCAATAAAATCCGATTCTGAAAAATCAGAGTCCGACTCAGTGATAATGTGCAAAACATCGTCTGCCAAGTGTTTTCTTTTCTTTTCTGACATATCGACGCCATCTTGCCTTTGTGTACATTTCGCAACTCACGCACACGCAAGGATTAGTTGCCGAGTCAACGAGTCTAGCATTTCTCCAGGTAATGCCTGTGACGTGACAGTGAGTATTGTCGCCCTCTATCTCTGATAGCTGTCAAGTTTTACCCTTGACTTATACGCGGGTCATAACAAATTTCGGAATTTTCGGCGCAAACAATACACTCGACTTATCTGCGAGATCGACTAATACGCAAGTGTCTACGGTAATTAAACAATACGTTATTGAGTGATATTCTGAATATTAACTGAGTGAGTACTGAGTTACCTTGAAGAAAACACTTCAAATCCAGAATATCGCATTGAATAGTGAAAAACATTGTGCACTAAATATATGATCTACTAGAAAATCTGTAAACCTCTTTCAAACATTATATAAACCTCTAAGTGTAATACTGGTTAGTTGTTATAGCAAGGGTATAGTTTCTGGCAGTGTCAAAATATATTCCATCCTTTCACAAAATCAAACTCCTTAGCAGTGCTTTTCATTTACAAGAAGTTGCTTGAAATAATATTCAACATTAATACTTCTTAGGGCTCTTGCATGCTTTTTCTGTGTTCAGTGCTTGTTTGTCAAAATCTTTTCAGCTTTAAAGTTCATGATCAATTACGTCTTGTGGAATAAGAGTTTAAAGGAAGGCTGGTTGCATTGAGAGACTGCCATTGTTATTATAAAATAAAAAAAAAAGCCATTGAAACTGCAGAATACATAAAGTGAAGAAGCAGAATTTATTGCAGGACAAAACAATCAGGGAACACCAAGACTGAGTGGCTGCAGATTTTTGTTCCAACCAGTTTCACCATCAGTGGTTTGTTTTACCTATAATTAATCATATTTAATTACCTGGTTGTTTTTCTCTTATTCTGCATTCCGAAAAGTACAGCAGTGTGATTTTTTTTTTTTTTTTTTTTTACATTTGTAACACATTTAGAAATAGGTGTATTTTTGCTATTGCTTTAACCACTTTCTTTTATTGTTATTTTGTGTAGTTTGCTTCCTTAATAGTATCCTGATAATGACAATTAACAACAAACAGATCAGACACTCAAGTAGATGGCACTGAAAGCTGGAATGAGTAGAACTGCTTCAGCATCAGACCTACCAACCCATTTAGTAAATAATGGATGAAATAACCAGAACACATGGAAAATTAGAATAAAAATCATCATAATGATGAAAATCTTAAATAAAAAAAAGTGGAAAAAAACCCAGTAAATTATCCCCATGGAGTATATACAGTGGGGCAAAAAAGTATTTAGTCAGCCACCAATTGTGCAAGTTCTCCCACTTAAAAAGATGGGAGAGGCCTATGAGAGACAAAATGAAAAAAAAAAATCCAGAAAATCACATTTTCTGTCCGATTTTTGAAGAATTTATTTGCAAATTATGGTGGAAAAAAATTATTTGGTCAATAACAATAGTTCATCTCAATACTTTGTTATATACCCTTTGTTGGCAATGACAGAGGTCAAATGTTTTCTGTAAGTCTTCACAAGGTTTTCACACACTGTTGCTGGTATTCTGGCCCATTCCTCCATGCAGATCTCCTCTAGAGCAGTGATGTTTTGGCGCTGTCGCTGGGCAACAAGGACTTTCAACTCCCTCCAAAGATTTTCTATGGGGTTGAGATCTGGAGACTAGCTAGGCCAGTCCAGGACCTTGAAATGCTTCTTACGAAGCCACTCCTTCGTTACCCGGGCAGTGTGTTTGGGATCATTGTCATGCTGAAAGACCCAGCCACGTTTCATCTTCAATGCCCTTGCTGATGGAAGGAGGTTTTCACTCAAAATCTGACGATACATGGCCCCATTCATTCTTTCCTTTACACGGATCAGTCGTCCTGGTCCCTTTGCAGAAAAACAGTCCCAAAGCATGATGTTTCCACCCCCATGCTTTACAGTAGGTATGGTGTTCTTTGGATACAACTCAGCATTCTTTCTCCTCCAAACATGACGAGTAGAGTTTTTACCAAAAAGTTCTCTCTGACCATATGACATTCTCCCAATCCTCTTCTGGGTCATCCAAATACTCTCTAGCAAACTTCAGGCGGACCTGCACATGTACTGGCTTAAGCAGGGGGACACGTCTGGCACTGCAGGATTTGAGTCCCTGGCGGCATAGTGTGTTACTGATGGTAGCCTTTGTTACTTTGGTCCCAGCTCTCTGCAGGTCATTCACTAGGTCCCCCCCATGTGGTTCTGGGATTTTTGCTCACCGTTCTTGTGATCATTTTGACCCCACGGGGTGAGATCTTGCGTGGAGCCCCAGATCGAGGGAGATTATCAGTGGTCTTGTATGTCTTCCATTTTCTAATAATTGCTCCCACAGTTGATTTCTTCACACCAAGCTGCTTACTTATTGCAGATTCAGTCTTCCCAGCCTGGTGCAGGTCTACAATTTTGTTTCTGGTGTCCTTTGACAGCTCTTTGGTCTTGGCCATAGTGGAGTTTTGGAGTGTGACTGTTTGAGGTTGTGGACAGGTGTCTTTTATATTGATAACTAGTTCAAACAGGTGCCATTAATACAGGTAACGAGTGGAGGACAGAGGAGCCTCTTGCAGAAGAAGTTACAGGTCTGTGAGAGCCGGAAATCTTGCTTGTTTGTAGGTGACCAAATACTTATTTTCCACTATAATTTGCAAATAAATTCTTTAAAAATCAGACAATGTGATTTTCTGGATTTTTTTTCTCATTTTGTCTCTCATAGTTGAGGTATACCTATGATGAAAATTTCAGGCCTCTCTCATCTTTTTAAGTGGGAGAACTTGCACAATTGGTGGCTGACTAAATACTTTTTTGCCCCACTGTATAAATGCTTGGTACATTCTAATAAAAATTTAGAAACTTATTTTTGTAATTACTATATTGACTCCAAAACATAGAAAGTGGATATTAACAGCTTGAAAATTAGACTAGGAGTTAAATTAATACCTGAAGTAGGTTGGAACAAAAACTTGCAGCCACATGGGACTGGGTTTGAGAACCATGAACCACTGGCTTCTAGTGTGTTTTTTTTTCCCCATAATAAACAAAATTAACTTACCCAACCCCACCCCTTCTGGTGATTATCTTAATAGAACATTTTCAAACCTTTTGATCATCCCCTTATATACATTTAAAGCTTGATTTTAAAGCAGATGTTTTAAACTTGCATTTTTCTGAGGTCTTTTCTATGAGGGAGTGGATAATGTCCCAGCAGTAACAGGGAATACTAAGGTGTTACCAAGTTATTTATAAATATTACAGGGAAAAGAGCCACTCCTATTAAATAGGCTGAAATCAAAATAAATCACCAGGACCGAAATGTATTTATCCTCCAGTGCTTAAGGAAGTCAGTGAGTACATACAGTCATATGAAAAACTTTGGGAACCCCTCTTAATTCTTTGGATTTTTGCTTATCATTGGCTGAGCTTTCAAAGTAGCAACTTCCTTTTAATATATGACATGCCTTATGGAAACAGTAGTATTTCAGCAGTGACATTAAGTTTATTGGATTAACAGAAAATATGCTATATACATCATAACAAAATTAGACAGGTGCATAAATTTGGGCACCTCAACAGAAATATAACTTCAATACTTAGTTGAGCCTCCTTTTGCAAATATAACAGCCTCTAGACACCTTCTATAGCCTTTGATGAGTGTCTGGATTCTGGATGAAGATATTTTTGACCATTCTTCCATATAAAATCACTTTAGTTAAATTTGATGGCTACCGAGCATGGACAGCCTGCTTCAAATCATCCCATAGATTTTCGGTGATATTCAAGTCAGGGGACTGTGACGGTCATTCCAGAACATTGTACGTTTCCCTCAGCATGAATGCCTTTGTAGATTTCGAACTGTTTTGGGTCATTGTCTTGTTGGAATATTCAACCCCAGCGCAACTTCAACTTTGTGACTGATGCTTGAACATTATCCTGAAGATTTTGTTGATACTGGGTTGAATTTATCCGACCCTCGACTTTAACAAGGGCCCTAGTCCCTGAACTAGCCACACAGCCCCACAGCATGATGCAACCTCCACCAAATTTGACAGTAGGTAACAGGTGTTTTTCTTGGAATGCGGTGTTCTTCTTCCTCCATGCAAAAAGCTCTTTTTATTATGACCAAATAACTCAATTTTTGTCTCATCAGTCCAAAGCACTTAGTTCCAGAATGAATCTGGCTTGTCTAAATGAGCATTTGCATACAACAAGCAACTGTGGTGTGAGTGCAGAAAGGGCTTCTTTCTCATCACCCTGCCATACAGATGTTCTTTGTGCAAATTGCGCTGAATTGTAGAACGATGTACAGATACACCATCTACAGCAAGATGTTTCTGCAGGTCTTCGGAGGTGATCTGTGGGTTGTCTGTAACCATTCTCACAATCCTGCGCATATGCCGCTCCTGTATTTTTCTTGGCCTGCCAGACCTGGGTTTAACGGCAACTGTGTCTGTGGTCTTCCATTTCCTGATTACATTCCTTACAGTTGAAACTGACAGTTTAAACCTCTGAGGTAGCTTTTTGTAGCCTTCCCCTAAACCATGATGCTGAACAATCTTTGTTTTCAGATCTTTTGAGAGTTGCTTTGAGGATCCCATGCTGTCACTTTTCAGAGAAGAGTCAAAGGGAAGTAGAACTTGCAATTGACCACCTTAAATACCTTTTCTCATGATTGGACACACCTGTCTATGAAGTTCAAGGCTTAACAAGCTAATCCAACCAATTTTGTGTTGCAAGTAATCAGTATTGAGCAGTTACATGCATTCAAATCAGCAAAATTACAAGGGTACCCAAATTTTTGCACAGCCAGTTTTTCACATTTGATTTAATTTCATACAACTATATACTGCTTCACTAAAAATCGTTGTTCAGAAAACACCCCAGTATTCAGATGTTCCTAGGAAATGAAAGACACACCACTGTTATCTTCTTTGTTGAAAGTAAATTATTATGCAGGCTGAGAGGTGTTCCCAAATTTTTCATATGACTGTATATAAACCCTTGAAACATTTTAGGAAGTCACTGAGGAAATTCAAGAGGACTGGTAAACAAATATTATCTCATTATATAAAAGGGTGATTGGGCAGATCCCAGTAACTATAGGCCAGTAAGCATAACATGCATCATAGGTTAATTCCTTTCATTAACTTATAGATAGATAGATACTTTATTAATCCCAAGGGGAAGTTCACATACTCCAGCAGCACCTTACTTATACAAAAAACAATATTAAATTAAAGATTGATAATAATGCAGGTAAAAACAGACAATAACTTTGTATAATGTTAATGTTTACACCCCTGGGTGGAATTGAAGAGTCGCATAGTTTGGGGGAGGAACGATCTTCTCAGTCTGTCAGTGGAGCAGGACAGATACAGCAGTCTGTCGCTGAAGCTGCTCTTCTGTTTGAACATGACACTGTTTAGTGGATGCAGTGGATTTTCCATAATTGATAGGAGCCTGCTGAGTGCCCATCGCTCTGCCACAGATGTCAAACTGTCCAGCTCCATGCCAACAATAGAGCCTGCCTTCTTCACCAGTTTGTCCAGGTGTGAGGTGTCTTTCTTCTTAATGCTGCCTCCCCAGCACACCACTGCATAGAAGAGGGCGCTCGCCACAACCGTCTGATAGAACATCTGCAGCATCTTATTGCAGATGTTGAAGGACGCCAGCCTTCTAAGGAAGTATAACCGGCTCTGTCCTTTCTTACACAGAGCATCAGTATTGGCAGTCCAGACTAATTTATCATCCAGCTGCACTCCCAGGTAGTTATAGGTCTGCACCATCTGCACACAGTCACCTCTGATGATCACGGGGTCCATGAGGGGTCTGGGCCTCCTAAAATCCACCACCAGCTCCTTGGTTTTGCTGGTGTTCAGGTGTAGGTGGTTTGAGTGGCACCATTTAACAAAGTCATTGATTAGGTCCCTATACTCCTCCTCCTGTCCACTCCTGATGCAGCCCACGATAGCAGTGTCATCAGCGAACTTTTGCACGTGGCAGGACTCCAAGTTGTAGTGGAAGTCCAATGTATGTAGGCTGAACAGGACCGGAGAAAGTACAGTCCCTTGTGGCGCTCCTGTGTCGCTGACCACAATGTCAGATGTGCAGTTCCCAAGACGCACATACTGAGGTCTGTCTTTAAGATAGTCCACGATCCATGCCACCAGATATGAATCTACTCCCATCTCTGTCAGCTTGTCCCTAAGGAGCAGAGGTTGGATTGTGTTGAAGGCGCTAGAGAAGTCTAGAAACATAATTCTTATAGCACCACTGCCTCTGTCCAAGTGGGAGAGGGATCGATGTAGCATATAGATGATGGCATCCTCCGCTCCCACCGTCTCCTGATACGCAAACTGCAGAGGGTCGAGGGCGTGTTGAACCTGTGGCCTCAGGTGGTGAAGCAGCAGCCTCTCCATGGTCTTCATCACATGTGATGTCAGAGCAACAGGCCGAAAGTCATTCAGCTCACTAGGACGTGATAACTTTGGGACTGGGGTGTGATGCAAGATGTTTTCCAAAGCCTCGGGACTCTCCCCTGTTCCAGGCTCAGGTTGAAGATGCGCTGTAGACGACCCCCCAGCTCCGATGCACAGACCTTCAGCAGTCGTGGCGATACTCCATCTGGACCCGCTGCTTTGCTGGCACGAAGTCTCCTCCGCTCTCTGCTCACTTGCGCTGTTGTAATTATGGGTGGGGATGTCTCTCCTATGCTGGTATCAGCAGAAGGATGTGTGGAGGGTGAGTTTGAGATTGAGCAACACAGAGTAAGAACAGGTGTTTTACTGAACAGCCAGCATGGGTTCAGATGAGGGAGATTGTTTTTTTACTTGCATGTTGTAATTCTATAAGGCAGCAACAAATGGGTACGATCAGAATGGTAAATATGATATTTATCTTTACTTTCAGAAAGCATTTGATAAGGTCCTACATGAAAGGTTGGGCATCAGACTAGAGGTGGGAGTTGTGTAGAAGGTGTAGTGTAAAGATGAGTGCATTATTGGCTAAAACACAGGAAGCTAAGGGTAATGGTGATTGGAACCATATAAATGACTTGGATAGAAATATAAATAACAAGCTGGTTAAGTGTGAAGATGATACCAAGGTAGGAGGATTGGCAGATAACATAGAGTCTGTTGAATCATTATGAAGAGACTTGGACAACATAGATGCCTGGGCAGATTTGTGGCAGATGAAATTTAATATAAGTAAATGTAATGCATTACACATAGGAAGTAAAAATGTTAGATTTAAATATACAATGGATGGTCTGAAAATTGAAAGTACACCTTCTGAGAAGGATTTAGGAATTTTATTGGAGTTCTAGACAGTGTTCAGAAGTCATTAAGAAGGCTAACAGAATGTTAAGAGTACAATTGAAAGGATGTTATGCTCAAGCGTTATAAAGTACTGGTGAAGGCTCATCTGGAGTACTTCAGAGTTTTGGTCTCCAGGCTACAAAAAAAAGACAAAAGTGCTAGAAAAATTCAAGAGAAGAACTACTAGGCTGATTCCAGGACTGCAAGGGTTATGAGGAAAATTTAAATAGCTGAGCCTTTTCAGTTTAAGCAGAAGGGTATTAAAAGATGACATGATTGAAGTATTTAAATTTATAGAAAGAATAAGTACAGTGGATCGAAACTGTTACCTTTTAATGAGTTCAGCAAGAACATGACAACACAATTGGAACATTGTTAAGGGTAAATTTTGCACAAATGTTAGGAAGGCATATTTTGTTTTGTTTTTTTTTCCCCTTACAGAATTATACACACACAGAATAAGTTACCAAGTAATGTAGCAGACAGTAGGACTCTAGGGACCTTCAGAACTGGACTTGATGATATTTTGGAGGAATTAAGTGGATAGGACTGGCGAGCTTTGTTGGGCTTAATGGCCTGCTCTTGTATAAATCTTCATAATGTTCTAATGTTTCTGCAAATTGTAATTCCACCTTTGTTTTTTCTTCTGATACAGTGGTTTGCATTTATTACTGTGGTCTTTTGTAATTTCCTTTAGCAGCAAATGACGATACATTCGTCCTTAAACATGTTAGGAAGTTGTGAGATTATTAGTAACCATTATTACTTATTTTATTATTTTTCCTAGCAGCTGTGATTATTTTTTGCCTTTAATTGCAGTCATTTTTCTTAGTCAGTCTGGTTAGTTGCTGGATAGTTGTTTCTTCCTCTTAGAAAACATTTTCATGTTCACGGCAAAATATGGAGATCACCGTATATAAATGCCTTTTTTAATTGCTATATACAGTATCTCGCAAAAGTGAGTACACCCCTCACATTTTTGTAAATATTTTATTATATCTTTTCATGGGACAATACTGAAGATATGACACTTTGATACAATGTAAAGTAGTCAGTGTACAGCTTGTATAACACTGTAAATTTGCTGTCCCCTCAAAATAACTCAACACACAGCCATTAATGTCTAAACTGCTGGCAACAAAGTGAGTACACCCCTAAGTGAAAAATGTCAAAATTTTGCCCAATCACCCATTTTCCCTCCCCAGTGTCCTGTGACTCGTTAGTGTTAAATGGTCTCGGGTGTGAATAGGGAGCAGGTGTGTTAAATTTGGTGTTATCGCTCTCGCACTCTCTCATACTGGTCACTGGAAGTTCACCATGGCACCTCATGGCAAAGAACTCTGTGAGGATCTGAAAAAAGAATTGTTGCTCTACATAAAGATGGCCTAGGCTATAAGAAGATTGCCAACACTCTGAAACTGAGCTGCAGCACGGTGGCCAAGACCATACAGCGGTTTAACAGGACAGGTTCCACTCGGAACAGGCCTCGCCATGGTCGACCAAAGAAGTTGAGTGCACATGCTCAGCGTCATATCCAGAGGTTGTCTTTTAAAAATAGATGAATGAGTGCTGCCAGCATTGCTGCAGAGGTTGAAGGGGTGGGGGGGTTAGTCTGTCAGTGCTCAGACCATACTGCATCAAATTGGTCTGCATGGCTGTCGTCCCAGAAGGAAGCCTCTTCTAAAGATGATGCAAAAGAAAGCCCGCAAACAGTTTGCTGAAGACAAGCTGACTAAGGATATGGATTACTGGAACCATATCCTGTGGTCTGATGAGACCAAGATAAACTTATTTGACAAGTGTGTCTTGCCTACAGTCAAGCATGGTGGTGGGAGTGTCATGGTTTGGGGCTGCATGAGTGCTGCCGGCACTGGGGAGCTACAGTTCATTGTTGGAACCATGAATGCCAACATGTACTGTGGCATACTGAAGCAGAGCATGATCCCCTCCCTTCGGAAACTGGGCTGCAGGGCAGTATTCCAATATGATAATGACCCCTAACACACGTCTAAGACGACCACCGCCTTGGTAAAGAAACTAAGGGAAAAGGTGCTGGACTGGCCAAGCATGTCTCCAGACCTAAACCCTATTGAGCATCTGTGGGGCATCCTCAAACGGAAGATGGAGGAGTACAAGGTCTCTAACATCCACTAGCCCCATGATGATGTAATGGAGGAGTGGAAGAGGATTCCAGTGGCAACCTATGAAGCTCAAGTGAACTCCATGCCTAAGAGAGTTAAGGCAGTGCTGGAAAATAATGGTGGCCACACAAAATATTGACAGTTTGGACATTTTTCACTTAAGGGGGTGTACTCACTTTTGTTGCCAGCAGTTTAGACATTAATGGCTATGTGTTGAGTTATTTTGAGGGACAGCAAATTTACACTGTTATACAAGCTGTACACTGACTACTTTACATTGTATCAAAGTGTCATATCTTCAGTGTTGTCCCTTGAAAAGATGTAATAAAATATTTACAAAAATGTGAGGGGTGTACTCAGTTTTGTGAGATACTGTATACTCACGGATAAGTCAGGACATGATTTCACCATATAATTTCTGGTATTTTATAATGTCAGTTGTATAAGTCGAATGCGGAAAACTCACGCTATTAGTCCAAGAGATTATGATATGGTAACGCCCACCTGAGAGAGTAACCACAGAGCACAATGCCTTCTTTTCTATGTGGGTGCAGCAATGTGCTATATCAGCGTGTGCTCCTAATCTCTGTCTCTCTCTTTCGTGCCCATGTAACCACATGGTAATACCCAAACTATTCCAAAGCAACGTTTGCACAGATTTGTGTTTTTCGTATCTCATACGACTTTATTGTAAGCACATCCCTTAACTACAATGGAGCGTTCGATCAGAAGAAAATATGAAGCTGGTTTTAAATTAAATGTCGTTGCAAAAATTCGATGCTTCTGAGAAACTGAAGTGAGATTGGAGGGGGCAAGATGTAAAAAAAAAAAAAAAAAAAAAATTTGTCGCGTTTTTGAATGGGCGTATAAGTCGGGATCTGATTTTATGATCAATTTTTCAGGTTTCAAAACCCGACTTATATGTGAGTATATACGGTAAGCAGAGTGATAAATTCAAACTGTCTTCAGTGGTGTATCTTTAATGGCACCAAACATGCTGCAGTTGCACCATTTATCTATAATTTGTTACTCATAACCAGCATGGCAGTAAACAAAGATAAGATATTGATACCAAAAATTAAATTTAAAATACCTAAAGTGAAACTTAGTTTTGTCAAAATAGATTTAGAAGCTATTTCTATTTTGATGTTTTTCTATTTGCAATATAACTATTACAAATGTAAAGCTCCATAAACATAAATGGGTAAATGCCCCCACATTATTTATTTATTCATTCATTCATTCATTTTCCACTTCTTATCCAAAACTGGGTCACACTTGCTAATTCATACTGTGGGATGCCAAGGCTTTCCCAGGACATCTGGGAGATATAATCCTCCCACCGAGTCCTGGGTTTGTATATATTTTTATACACATTATATTCAGATTTGACAATTGTAGAAATCTAAAAATAAAATATATTGTAGATTTTAATTCTGACTTCCAAAAAGGAAGCCGAGTCTGGGGACTTGGAGGGGCAGTCACCCACCAAAAAGAAAAAAACTCTTGGTGGCAAGACTTTATAGGTTAATGATATTTGCCTTTTATCCATGAAAGCTGTGGATTTTGTTGGGCAAACCTCTTGATTTACCAGTCGATCTACATTTTTACTCTCAGCTATTGCAATCTTTAGGTTGTAACTAAAAGAACTCAATTGTGGATTTAAGTGGCGGAAATGATCTTCCTTCACAGGGTGTCTGGGCTCAGCCTAAGTGAAAGGGTAAAAAGCACAGACATTCATTAGGGGCTCAGATTAGAGTCACTGCCTCACTGCATCTAAAGGAGACCATTTTTGTTTTTTTTGTTATGACTTGTTAAATTGGCCTAGAGTGGGTGTGTTGTTGAGTCAATGATTTGTGCTTTCTGCTGTCACAACAGAGAAAGTAGAATGCAAAATTGACATAGTCCCCAAGTCACATCACTCTCGTTTTGGTACCCACCAACCATACACACATCTCATAAAGCTTAGTCTGTGATTCTATAATCAGTCACGTTTGTGCTGACAGTAAAATGGTTGCCAAATGCTCCGTTCCTATAGCAACAATTTAAAAGAAAAGGCCCATAGACAGAGCATAATTCTCAATTGCATTTCTCATGCTGCACAATTAGGATTCTTCATGTTTTTATAATAGATAGATGGTAGGTTATTTGTTCAAGCTTTATTTGTCCCCAGGTGAAAATTTGGCTTTTTACAGAAGCTCCTTAAATAAATAGAAAAAATAAAGGAAAACAGTACGGAGCTTCTGTAAAAAAGCTGCTACTGTTCAATTATAAGGTTTGTTTTGATAGTCTTTTTTTCTTAATATACATGCATGCAATAGTTATGTGACTGATGTTTTCAAGGGTGGTAACTTGGGTAATTGTTTTGTAAATATTAGATTTACAAATAGATTTTAGTTTATAAATATTTAAGGGGTCAAACAGTTGATAATGTAATTTTTTTAATTTGCAGTCGTATTTGTGGAAGCCCATGCCCTGCTGTGTGGCCAGATGTAATTAAACTTCCATATTTCAATACAATGAAACCAAAGAAGCAGTACCGTCGACGTCTTAGAGAGGAATTTGTATTGTAAGTTGGTTTTTCAATTTTTTGCCTGGAAATGAAATTTTGGTTCATTTCATTTTTCTCTTAACAGTGAAATATGGTTTTGTTAGTGTATGATAATAATAATTAAGTGCTTGCTTTTTGGTTCCTACCTCAAAAGCATTTGACTTTCTGTGGATTAATTTGCAGTCACATTTTTCTAAATTTTATTATTGAAATTAATACATAAATGAATCGATATATTTCAGTTACCCATAGTGTTTTATCATAAATGTGTAGCTAAAGTATGTGATGAGAAATAACATTCATTCTGCGAGGCATTTTAATCATTAAGAGTATAATTCAGGTAAGACAGTACCTATATGAAATTGATTTAAATTGTTTCTGCCTTTAACTAAAATTCTTACTTATATTTAATATAATCTGTGTTTTCACACTAGGTACATTTTTGGATTTTTCTTTTGAAGATGAATGATAATTTGCAAAAATTGTTCTTGTTTTATTTTGCATTTCCGTCTGTTATATTAAGTTGTTGCTTCCATAAACATCACAAGCTAAAATTTTCTCTTTATGTAGGTAAATGTAATAGTTGATTTTACAGTAGTAAATAGAGTATCCCTAATCTGAAATGCTTCAAAATTTTAAACTTTGAGTGCCAACATGATGCCACCTATGTTGCCTGTAATTTTTTTTTATCTTTTACTGCTGAGCAGATGTACAAAACATGTGCAGATTCCAAAAAGATTTATTCATTCTGAGTTCTGATTGCCTGTGATCAGGTGGGGATTCCCCTGTGAAGCCCCACAATGTGAGAGAGAGAGAGGTTGCACTGTAGTTTCAATATGCTTTGTATTGAAGGAGAAAAGCGATAACACTTGCACAGCAATTCAAAAGTACTGTACCCGTATATATATAAAAAAAAAAAAAAAAAAAATTCCACATCAGGTCTCATTTATAAATCTTTGCTTGGATTAGATCGTAAAAATATGCATACACCAAAAAAGGAAAAATACAACAGCAAAAAGACTGATTTATAAAACCTGGCATAAACACATTTCTGTGCTATTTACATTCATAATTCACAACTGTCTTGTACATGTGCATATATGAACAAGCCTTAAAACTCATATTGGCATCATGGATGACTTGTGCATTAATAGAATGTCGCTACTTATGGTTAACAAAGCAGCCTCTTTCTCGCTAGGTGCCTAATTACAACAGGAGTGTAGTAATTTGTTCAGATTACTTTATGAAAACCGGACACTGCAGCAAATTGACTTTTTATGCTGTCAAAACATTTTATGTTTTATGTATGTTTTTGCACACTATATGAAAACCAAATGTACTGCCTTATTGGCCGAAGGTTTACTGAGATGTTCCTGATCTGTTTGCCAGTTCTATGAGAAGTGACAACAGGGAGCCTATATAGCAATTGATTGTTCATTGATTCTAAATAGAAAAAATCTAAGGTCCACTAGCAGAGCAGGATTTAAAAAATTGCTTTTTTGACAATTAGAGCTACTACTGAAAACTAAGGATGCATTATCAAAAATGAATGAAAATAACTTTGACAGGATCAATTACTACACTATTTCAATTTACTTAAGAAAGATAAACACATTCAGTATTGGGTGCTTTGATTTTATTAATTGTACAGGGAAAAATATAGGTGCATATTTAATTGTATTTATTTAATTCCTATTTCTTTTTCATTTATAGCATACCCACAACTGCATTAGATCTGTTTGATCATATGCTTGCATTGGATCCAAGTAAACGATGCACTGCTGAACAGGCCCTTCAGAGTGATTTCTTAAAGGATGTTGATCCTGCAAAAATGCCTACTCCTGAGTATGCTTTTATGATTAATATTGTTTTGTTAGAAAGTTTTTAAGATATACATGGTTATTTTAAATTGTGTTTATTTTAAAGAAAACAAACTGGTGGAAAAAACACCAGTTACGGTTAGGGTGTGTTCGGATTCAGCGGGTTGAAAAATGGATGGATGGAAAAAAAAGTCCTCTTTCCTGAATGTTAATGTTCTTGTCATGTCATTTTCTCACCCTTGCTAGCATAGGTCACAAGGCAGGAACAAACCCTGGACAAGGGTACCAGTCCATTTCAGTGTTAACACACACCAAACACACACTAGGGCCAATTTTGCATTCCCAATTCACCTAAACTGCATATCTTTGAACAAGGGTAGGAAACTGGAGCACTCTGAGGAACCCTTTGCTGACACAGGCAGAATATGCAATCCCCATTCGGCAATCACCTGGGATGTGAACTGTGGTCTCTACTGTGAGGCATCACCACTGTGCCATGTGATCATTCATCTGACATTTATTTTCATTAGTCTACTTTGTCTTTCGGAATATAATAAATTTAGTATGCTTAACTCATGGTACATAAAAATTGACAAATTAATAGTTCTGACTATGATTTGAACATACCTTTATTAATAGAATTAAGAAAATATGTTGCGAGATGCATTATTGAAGTTTGTTTTCTTTCTTTCAGTGCTCTTAGAAGGCATGTAAACTGCAAATTATTAAGCAGAAATTTTATATGAAACGGTTTGTATAACATTTTTGGCACAGAATATGTCAAGACTGACTAAAGTCACTGTTATTTTCCCTACCTGAAATAAAATCTGTTTGCAAAAATGAAAAGGGATATTAGAAGGATTAGGCAGTACTTCCAGGCAAAGCCAGAATTAAGCACCCACTGACAATGAAGTCCTGCATTTCATATTTAAGCAGGACTCAAACCTGAAAAGACAGGAGACAGTATTAGCATACTTTTTTTAATTTTCTGATAGTGTGTCCTTTATATAAAAATGTCTGCAGCGTTTTTTCCAACCGCACTAAAAATCTCAATATTTTCTGAACAAGGATTAATCCCACAATTACGGGATTTGATGTAAACAATTATTTTTTTTAGTAGCCAAATCTATTTTTGCTTCTTTTCACATTCTTATATGAAGATAGGATTGATTCCTTTACCTTACCACTGATATATGTGTTAATTTTCAAGGTCAAGGTGGGTACATTGGCCACCAGAGCTGGTTGGAAAAATTAACAAAAAGAAAAGAAGTCAATTCAATGTAATGTGTTTATAAACATCACATTATCCATAATATATACTATTATGCAGCTGTGTTCACATGAAGTGCAATCAATGAGTGATGTTCTACAATCTCGTAATGCACTGAACTTCTGTATAGCTCATGTGGAAACAGAAATCAGACCCGCCAGACCAACACACACAGCAGGTGTTTACAGAGTGAACAGAAAACCAAAATGTTTTTTTTTTTGTTTGTTTTTTTTTGTCTCCTCAGTAAAAATCAGTACACTATGTAGATGTGAATAAAAAATTTTCAGAGTTCATTTCCAGGAGATTGTTGCACTGATTTGCACATGCAGTACAGCAGAAATTGACATCTTTTGACTTGCAGTTCTCACAGGAAACACTAACAGTACAAGTTTATTAGCAGTTTTATAAAGTCTCGGTGAATTGTCAAATCATCTTTATGGTATCCATCTACCCTTGGTTTCCCAGTTTTACAATTTTGACCAATTATGTTTGCTTATTACATAGTGCCAATTCGTCTGGTCACCAATAATGATGAGACAGCCTGTATGGAGGAAATTTAAGGTTCTCAGTGATTGGTTCAATAACAGTATGTCCCTCTACTTAAGCAAAAGAAAAGATGTGAATATAGGCTTCCGAACATTTTGAGAGGGTCACACACTTAGTGACATTAATAAGATGAAAAAAGTAAGTACTGAGTGGTTTTACTGTCTTAGAGCTCTAGATCACTAAGGATAACACTAATCTTGCAGTGATCGTTCAACAGTGAGATCACTTTTTTCAGAATGCTGAGAAAAGTCGATTTGTTTACATGGATCCCAATTAACTTCTCCACATGATAGTGAAAACCATACAAGTACACCCTCTTAAGTCAAAAGGCACAGTTCACCACCGAATCCAAGTCTTCCTCCATACAAGACATTTATGAAAACAAATGCGTAAAGAATGTCCTTTCCATTGTCTCTGGCCCCACATGCAAACTGGGAAAAGTAACAAGGCCGCATGTGTAACGTTTGTGGAAATCATTGTCTTTAAGCATATAGAAGAGATTTTTTTTTAAAATTCCAACAAGAGGATTCATTTTAAAATGTAACACCAATTGGCAATGAAAAATGAGGGATGAGTCTTTATAGCAAACAACACCCTAGAAACTCTAGTTGCGGTGTTTTTCATGAAACAGTACCACAGATTTCTTTTCCAACAACATGGTATTGCCAAATATGTATCCATTTCAAGAGGGTTAAAGTTAGCTGATTAGGTTATATTCCTTCAATATGTAGGACATAGATTTCATACAGAGAACAGTTAACAAAAAGTAAAATGTTGTGCAGTTTGTAATTGCACTATTTAAAGCAATTTGTATTGGTGCTTACAGGTTGTTTGTTTTTTTTTTTTTCTTTCAACAAGTTCAGTTGCCTGTTCTTAAGATGTTAGAGTGCTAACGTATTCTTCAAACACTTGAATGCATTCTGTGAAGTTTAAGTACTAACAAAATATAGTACAGTGGAACCTTGGTTCACGAACGTTTTGGTACACGTACAACTCGGTTTACGACCAAAAAGTTCGCCAAACTTTTGCCTCAGTTCACGACCACACACTCAGTATACGAACAAGCCAGTTTCCCGTGCTGCTGAGAGAGAGCCTGCGCATGCAGCTGAGAGGAGAGGGGGGAGGAGGGCTCGCGTGCTGATGAGAGAGAAAGCGAGAGAGAGAGAGAGAGAGCGTGCAGCTGAGAACAAGCGAGTCTGCGCATGCAGGTGAGCAGGGAGCCTGGGTGTTTGTTTCAGTGTTATTCAATGTTTTTACATTAGTTTACTATTACAGTGTGCATTCTATGGTGTAATTAACTATATTTGTGCTTAAAAATCCTTAAAAAAAATATATTTTCATACAGTTTGTACGGTCTAGAACAGATTCATTGTATTTACATACAATCCTTTGGGGGAAATTGCTTCGGTTAGCGACCAAATCGGTTTACGACCAGAGGTTTGGAACGAATTATGGTCGTGAACCGAGGTTCCACTGTATATGTAAATGCTTAGCCCTGATTTGCATATGACCAGTACATATTGTACATTTTTTGTGTTGCAGTCATGTCAAAGGAACGTGTATGTGTAAAAGCTAATGTCTATGGAATAGGCAAGAGCAGGATTTAGCCAGTGTGAATGTTGGATGTCATTGCAAACGAGCCAGTCGTGAAAAGAAGTAGCATAAACTGGAAGCAATATAGTACTTGCTTGGTTTTAAATAGCCAAAAAGTTTTTGCCCTGCTGTTTGTTCAAAACTAAAACTGGACAGAAGACATGATGACAGTTTAAAATTAAGCTTCTAAATAAAATTTATCTAACTTGTCTTTAAATATGGATAGCTGTCAGGCTATTTTGATAAATACGGAAATAAAAAAAAAAAACAACTTAAAACCAGTATTTCTCAGTTACATTTTTATTTCTTTAAAATTTAGCTATAAGACAACACAGAGTGATTTGTGTATGTGTGCTTTCTGGTTTAAGGCAGAACTTGTATATAGGTGTATTGGATCATTAGAGTACAGTGAAATTCTTATTTGTATGTGGTAATCGGCAAGTAACATGTTGCCTCTCTCCAGTGCCATCAGTGAGTATAATATTGCCTGGAAATGTCTTACTATAGTATCATTTACAACAATCAGAGGTGTTGTACATACTGATTTCTTTAGGTAGCCACCTCATCTTTTGTGTCATAATTCAAATGCCCCAGAAAGTTGAAACTTCATGCTTCTTCATAATGTGAAAGTTTTGGTAGTTGGAAGTGCATTATCCAGTAATGGTGCAATAGCATTTAAATATACTTGTACTAGGGGGCTTCGCCCCCTGCTCGCTTCGCTCGCCAACCCCCGTATTTGGTTTTCCAGATGCACACTTTTAAGATTGTTTTTTTCTTTGAATTGTTGCTATTTTATTTTCACTTTTATTTCAGAACTTCTGTAAAAACAATGTTTGTAATCTTGCGAGTCCCAATATGCTGAATCTTTTTAATGAGGTCAGGATAAGTTTCTCTGTTTGGAATTTCAGCATAGACAAAACGATCTACATCATCAGCATTTAATAATTTTTTTTTTTTACAAAGTAACAAAGTAAGTAGAGTTCTGCATTGGACTCCTGTCTGTAAAGTCATGCTATTTTCCTCTCCCAGTTCCAAAAGTACATGGGTTTACCAAGGTGATACCCCAGCTTTTGTCTAGGTTTTTGTACAAGGGCTAGACAGAACGTTTTTGACTCCTGGGGTAAATTTAGGTTTTTAAATAAGCAGTCAGATAAATATATATACTTTAACAAAGTAACCAATAAATGCATGTGCGGTAAACTCCGTTTTTGAAATTCTCAGGATTCTTTATTTGTCACATGCATAGTTATACAGGACAACACGCAGTGAAATGCATCCTGATCCGCTGATCAAAAACTGCAAAGTTAGAAGAATATCAGATTAACAAAAAGTCATAGATCGAAAGATAACAGTATAGTAGAACATAATAAATAAGTAAAATTATGTGAATAAAGTAGAATTAGGTGTTAAGGTGCAATAGTGTAGTAATTATTGTGCAAAACCAAAGTTAGACTGGTGCATAGTTAAATGAGGTAATTTGTTTGTGCTACTGCGATCTTTACTTTTTTATATTTTCTAATTTTCCTACTTTCTTATCCTTTAACTTTCTCCATATGTGTATAGTGCCAAGGTTTTTTTTTTTTTTTTTTTTGAGCCTTTCTAATTTCCCTGGTTTCATAGTCTCTAACCTGCTCTACATGTGTTTAGCGCCAACGTTTGTAAACATCTCTATGAAGTTCTACTTTGTCTTTTACTCACTGTCATTTAATTAAGAGCCGGATTGGACGTGCTTTTTTTTCAATTCCACTTGTTCCGGGCTGATAATTACTTATCTTATTTTCTGAATTTGCACCTTGATTATTCTTTTTTGCTCTTTTTTCTTTCCAACGCATTTGAGTCTCTTTTCTCCGCACTTTTCTTTCTTCTTTGTTTAATTGTCAACGTTTCATTTCTACCCTATTCATTTCATTTCTACCGTATTGACCTTATTCAATTTATAAGCACTGAGAGCCATGGAGCTGTTTGTGCTGTATGACTGCCTTTACACTACTGATTTGTTTTTTTTTGATATTGCTTGTAAGTAGGGTGTGTCTTGCAAGACTCTCGTTCTATGTTCCCGTGAGACGCACCGTGGCAGGTCTGTTTCGTCTCGCGGGTCTTTAAATTATCTTCCGAGAAAGATGACGTATCGTAGACTATCAGGACAGGGGACAGGATTTCTTTTTATAATAGGTAGATGTGTTTAAAATGATGAGTAATTCAAATTCATGTCAGCTTCAGGACTACTAGATGCTTTCATAATGAATTTAAAAAACAATGTTTATTTTTCAACAGCCTCCCATTATGGCAAGACTGCCATGAATTATGGAGCAAAAAACGCAGACGACAGAAGCAAATGCCAGATGAAATGATTGCTCCAAAACTTCCCAGAAAGGATCTTGCTTTTGGCATGGATGATAGCAGAAACAGTACTCCACAAGGGTTTCCGTCAGTTCAGCACAAGTCTCAGAGTGGTACTAATATTGGACTAGGTAGGTAGATGATGCTGTTGTAATATCTGTTTATGTATTCTTAGTATATATTAATCACTTGCTTAGGTAACCCAACTCCTAAAATGAATTATCAGTTCAATGATATTTTACAGAAATCTCATACTAATTTGTGGCATTAAGTCAACAGCACTTATAAGACATACAAATATCTTCTAAGCTTGAAATTTAGGGGGAAAAAAATTATGTGACATAACTGTAAAAACTGATTTTTTTATGTTTAAAAAAAATAAACATTGTTCATTTTTCATCTTTAAAACTAGGTAGGTGAATATTAGGAGTTTTTAGGAGAGATGCTAAAGGTTCCGAAGTGGTGGATGAGGGAAATTAATTCCTTTATCTTCTTTGTTCAACATGTTTGCATATTTTTCTTACTATTTTTGAATGTGTTTTTAACTCAAACTCCTGGTACAAGCTTGCACATATCCTTAATGGAATAAGTTTGGAAATGTTTCTTTAGTTATCCATTTCCAAGAAAATAAACATAAATATTGTGAATGATTCTGGATTAGTAAAATAAAATTAAAAACAAAGCACTATGCTTATTAATTAATCTTGGAGTCAAATTAGGGCATGAGTCGGCATCTGATTAAGAAACTGCAAAAAAAAAAAAAACACACCAGCCAGATACCGACATTTGGAATCCCAGTTTTATAGGTGCACTTCCTTAGAGGAATACTTGAGATGTCTCCATACAGAACTAATGTGATCATGGCAAATAGATTACTAGCTTAATTTGTCTTTATTTATTCTTTTAGATTTAAAAGCAGCTGGACCCCAACTGAGCCAGGAACAGTTATCAATTTTGTTGAACCTCCTCCAGTCAAAAACCACTGTTAGCATGGCTCAGTTTGCCCAAGCAATGAATATCAAGGTAAATGCAGAAACACTGCAGCAACTGAATAGTATGTCTCTTCCACCTGGAATCTTAACCACAGCGGAAAAGCCACAAGAGCCTCTGCCTCCAGTATCAATACAAGAGTCAACAAAGGGGACAGCTGGGACCGTACCAGCAGCAACCTCAGCCACCCGTACACCTCAGCAGCAAGCCCAGCTGAAAACCGATGGAGATGCACCTCCCACAGCAATCCAGAGTGCATTTACAGTTTTACTTACTCAACTACTCAAGGTCCAACAGATGCACAAGAAGGATGGTGTCCTTCCTGAGGGAGACGTGGCTTCTGGAAATAGTGTACCTCAGGAGATCGTACAGCTTCCAGAGCCTAGTCCATCACTTTCACAAGGTTAACATTAAGCATTCTTATAAGTTCCTTAACTTCATATGAAAAATTAATGGGAGATAGCATTCTTAATTTGAATATTACTAATGTTAGTAAAAGTACTGCATTAACCTTACTTATACTTTTCTATAGATAAACATTATAGAACTTATACTGCTCTAGGAACTGTACTGTGCTTTGCCAGTTTTATGCCTGAAGTAGTAAGGGCATAAGGATATATCTGACGTATAGCATTAAGGGGGATGGTTAAGTAGTGATGTGAAAGGTAAGTACACCACATGCATTTTATTTGTTTTTATCTTATGTGGACATATCAATAATTATTCTTCATTTAAACAGTATTTTAGATAAAGTTGATGTAATTAGAAAAAAAACCCTGAAAATTTCACTTGGCAAAAATGTATTCAGTGGAAAATGAACAGATATGTCACTTCTGTTTGTGAAAAAAGCAAGCATACCCTTTTATCTAATAGCAGCAAAAACAACCTCAATTAGGCATTTCCTATAAATATCTGTTCGTCTCTGACATTGACTAAGAGAAAGCGTTTACCACTCCTATATGCAGAATTTTTTCAGCTGTGTGATTTCTGAGGGGTGTCTGCCCTGCACAACCCATTTCAAATCCCCCCACAACATCTTGAAGGAATTCAGATCTGAGCTATGATTGTGCAGTTACACAACCCACCATTTCTTTCTTTTTCACCCATTCCTTGGTGGATTTATGGGTATATTTATGGTCCTTGTCATGTTGCAAGGTCCACTTTCAGCTGAGTTCCTCAAGCACATTCTAGTACAGTGAAGAGCTGGATTAGTGAATTCTGTGATGGTGGTCTGTGACAGGCCCTGTTATAGCAAAGAAGCCCCAAACTGTAACATTTATACCACCATGCTTTACAGCTGGTATCAGTTTCTTCTGGTAAAAGGCTGACTTCGTTTTTTGCCAAATATGTCTTCTGCTGCTGGAACCAAATAACTCCTTGCTTCATCTGTCCCAGAGCACATTATTCCAAAAGTCCTCTTATTTGTGGGCAAACTTTAGTCCTGTCCTGAAGTACTTTCTAGACAGGTTTCTTCCAGGCACACCACCTGAGTAGATCAAATTTGTATAGCCTCCTTCTAATGGTAGATCCATGCATTTGACTCCAACAGTAGAAAGAACTGCCTGTAGGTCTAATGGTGAAATTCTGGGGTTTTTAAAGGCATCCTTTTGCATTCTAATCTCAGGCTGAACTTGTTTGGGTAGCCTAGAGAAGAAGATGTCCACTTGTAGGTATTATTCCAGACAGTGCCGTGGCTGATTTCCAATTGTTTGGAGATCTGTCAAAATATCTTTCCCAGCTCACAGGCCTCTATAACTATTTCTGAAGACCTCCGAGAGCTTTCTTTGATCTAGGCATAGTGATAGCACACAAACCAAACTAAATGTCTGAAGTTTAAAGCAGACCTCCAAGAGAGGAACATCCTTCAAGATCATCTCTAATAATGGTCTAATTATTTGCACCCAGCCTTGTGCAACCTTATTCTAATTTTAGGTGTTTGAGATGAATGAGTGATAAATGTAGAGTTGTACATATTGTTTCCACATGCAAAATTTGCATTTGTTTAATTAAATTATAAATTTTAATTAGTTTGAATGCAAAATATAAATGTGGCGTAATGTTTGTTATATCACCTTTATCAATAGATACTGTTTAAATTGAGATCAAATCTTAATATGTCCATATAGATTATATCACCTTTATCAATAGATACTGTTTAAATTGAGATCAAATCTTAATATGTCCATATAGATTAAAAAAAGATGCAACATTTCATGGGGTCTACCTACTTTTTCACGCGTTGTAGGAGCCTCCGTTTATTGTTTTTATCCATGAGATCTATGCCACACAGGCTGCTGCCACAGTGGATTAGAGCAAGTTTAGTTTACAGGTTGTGTTGTTTGGGCACCACCTACTGACTCTGTATCCATACGGGCTCGTTTCTGTATTTCCGTTACTTGAGGTGTTTCGTTTTGAAGCCGTGAGTTCTTTGCTTCTGGTGTTTGTGAAGCGCATTGTAGGAGCCTCCATTTATTGTTTTTATCCATGCGGTCTCGTTTTTGTTTCTCGGTTACTGAATGACCGTTACGTGATTCAAACATGCTCTAATCCACTGTGCCAGCAGTCTGTGTGGCATGTTTGAATCACATAATGGTCATTCAGTAACAGAGAAACAAAAACGAGACCGCATGGATAAAAACAATAAACGGAGGCTCCAACAACGCGCTTCACAAACACCAGAAGCAAAGAACTCACGGCTCCAAAACGAAACACCTCAAGTAACAGAAATACAGAAATGAGCCCGTATGGATACGGAGTCAGTAGGTGGCACCCAAACAACACAACCTGTAAACTAAACTTGCTCTAATCCACTGTGCCAGCAGTCTGTGTGGCAAGTGTAGTTTATAGGTTGTGTTGTTTGGGCGCCACCTACTGACTCTGGGAAGCCGCTGCGTTTGACTCTGGGGCGCGTTGTAGGAGACTCCGTTTATTGTTTTTATCCATGCGGTCTATGCCACACAGACTGCTGGCACAGTGGATTAGAGCAAGTTTAGTTTACTGGTTGTGTTGTTTGAGCGCCACCTACTGAGTCTGGGAAGCTGCTGCGTTTGACTCTGGGGCGCTGCGGCGCAGTGCGCATGCGCTTCTGTACGTCTGCCGTGCATAAATTAAACTGTCGTTTAGTAATATAGATAGTTCCTCTATGTTATGAGACCAGTCCTGTCCTGCCATTGACGTGGACCCCAAATACTTGTAGCAGTGTATTGTGTCCACGTGCAGTCCCTGAATAATGACTGGGTTTAGAGGCTTATTGGTGCAACAAAACTCAAGAACCAGTTCCCTTTGGTTTTGTTGGTGTTAAACTGTAGACAGTTGTTTCTGAAACCAAGAAGCACAGTCCTCCATGTGACACCTATACTCTAGTACTCCCCATAAGTGCAGAATCATCACAAAATTTCTGCAAGTGACATTACCTGGTGTTATATCTTTATAGCCTGAGTTGGACAGAGTGAAGAGAAAAGGAGAGTTATAGAGCAAGCAGCAAATCGAACATGATTTTGAATTTCTTCCACAATACCAACAAATTCATGTGAACATGGTTAAGTGGGAAGGTGTGATGTCACAAATAGTAACTCCAAATATTTTTAGTATACAAATGTGTAATTTTCATATTTTTTACAGTTTTCTTTTTTCAATTTGTATTCTCAGAATAGAGTAACAGCTACTAATTCTTCAACTCTGTGCTACCATCTCAAACATCCTGATAATCATTATATCAAATAAGCTTGCAAAGAATTTTATAAAAAATAAGAAATATGGTGATCTGACCTGTATATACCTTTATTATCTGCAAATGGCCCCAGGACCCCCTGTGGATGTGCAAAAAACACAGATGCTAGACTTTGATAAAACTTAAAGACGATTGCGTGCACTAAGTGAACAAAATGGCTGATAACGCAGGGCTGAGGGTTGGCTGCGCTTGAGTAAACTATGATTCGAGTCTTGTTGTTGTTTCTGGTGTGTATTTAGTTTATAGCACTGCACATGGGAATTTCAAATGTTCTTTTCACGAGAATACTCCCAATTTTTTTTTTTATATATTTTCGGCCCACAATTGGCCAAAACAATGGATAAGGTTTCCCAACTGTGCATGTTTCAATATAACAGATTACAAGAAAGGCCCTGTTTGCATTGCCTCTGACTAAAATTTTTATATTTTAGATTCAAATGAAGATGATGAGGATAATGAAGTTCCACTACAGAATATAAATGCCCCAGAGCCTCCTGTCATCCTGCCCCCAGATCAGCGTCCTCCTGAGCCTCCTGAACCCCCTCCTCCTACTGAGGATCTGGACTATCGTGCCGAGCTGCACCAGCAAGGAGTGGTTAACATGGGAACTTCCGATTCTCAGATGAGTGTGAAGACTGCTGTGCTGCCACATTTGTCTCAGAACAACATACAGGAGCCGGAATATCAGCCCAGCAATGATTATAGGAACACCTTTCTAATGTCCTCATTCACGTCCAGCAGCTATGTGAATGAGGGCTTTTCTGCAAGCTATCTTGGGCCTAGGGAGAGAGAGACATTTTTGAGTGGTCTAGGCAGCGGACTGGCACCTCATTCTCTAAGGGAAATGTTTAGCAGCAGTGCTTTATCTCACACTGGAGGCAGTGGGAGACCGCATACTCCAGGTTATCCAGAGCCATTCTCTAACACTTTGAGCAGTGGCTATGGAGACAGTATCAGTTACACTGGTGGGGCTTCAACAGCGATGCTGTTCAGCGGCGACAAGGACCACCGATTTGAATACAGTACTAGCCCTTTGCCAGTGCTTTCAGACAGCTCTGAAAATACACATACCGCAGGTATGACTCTGTCAGGGAATATCCACAGTTACAACCATGGAATGAACAGACTTGAAAGCATGCCACATGGAGGACCCACACACGGACAGAACTGGGTATCTCCATCACAAGCTGGTGTCTACTCCCAGGGATACAGAGCTCATCTGAATGCAGCCTCCTTGAGGGGCAGAGGTCTACCTTATTAATTGATTGTAGATGACTTTATAAATGTTCTCAGGCACATTTAAAGCTGGGACAATGGACTTTTTATTACAACTTAGAGCATATTTACAGATTGAGGAAAGGGTAAGAAAGAAATGTAATAAACTATTTTTTGTACATTGTCAAAGAGCAGCACTCATAAGTGGAAACCCGAATGCTCTTACAGTTTTTCGTATTCTTTTTATCCTTTCCAATGCTGTCCTTTTTTGAAAAGGCAAATTTAAATTGTTCTCTTTGAAGTGTACATTTTATGAAGCCAGGTTACCAATTTTATCTGTTATAGCTCTTGTTTCCATTTAATTGAGTTTGGTTTTAGGCAGGATAGTATTAACATTTTAACTGCTAAACCAGGCAACAATGATTGAGATGAACATTTCTTTGTAATTTATCAGCAATATTGTTTTTGGACCAATTGTATACCATACAGCCAAGAAATCTTATTAAAAGCACTGGATATTTTGGTCTTTTGTTTTAAAAACTATTTTGTATAAGGTCACTATCAGCATCAAACATGGCTGCCAGTCGATTGCAGACAAAAAAAAAACTATAACGAGAAATCTTGTATTTAAACAGAGTACTAGAATTTACACTGTAGTCCCCTCCCATTGATACATGAGAGTTTACTAAAATACATTTTACCTGATTAAAAATTTAAAAAAATAATTTTTTTGACAATTTCTGGTAAAATTTAAATAAATGCAGAGGGGGATTTTGTGCCTAATAATTAGGTGTCCAGACTCTCTGGTTTGAGGTTTAAAAAAAAAAAAAAAAAAAAAAAAAAAAGTATTTCTATAAAATTATTTTGTTTTGTTTGCTTCTTTTTTTAAATGTCATTTTGGGCAATCCATTGACGGAGTAATTTAAATTCTGTTTTAGGATTTAATGAGCTCAAATAATCTGTGAGGATTTAAATTCTTTATAAAATGAAAGACTGTTATCTTCCAATTTGGCCTCATTGTTAGGGGTCACTGTGTCATATAATGTTATTGAAACACTGTAAATTGTTTGTTTCATATTACCCTCTAATGTTCAGCAGTTTAGCATTTTATATTTTTTACCCCCCAAGGGTGCGAGTTTCCTCCCTTAGCTTGAGCACCCAGTGTGGAAAGAGGAGCGCGAGTCTTCAGCGCGGCCCCAATTATGGAGGTGAGGTTCTTGACCTTTAGAGCTTGTTTTCCCCCACGTTATATCAGCTGTTTATAAACCATAGTAAAGATCAACAATAAAACCCTGTGACATTGAGCACTTTGTCAGTATTTTATTTTTCACTCTTAACATTTATCTGTGAATTCAGTTATTTTTGTTTTTTCATCAAGTATTATGCTGATGTTTCAGAAGTCTACAAATCACTGTTTTCACTGCTAATTAAGGGTAAACAATAATGTGAATAATATTTCTACCTTTTTATCACAAAAAACATTTTACTAATCTTGTGGGGGTTTTTTTATATAATAAGAGAAAGTTACACAATTAAGGGTGGCGTCTTCAAATTACTTAAATTTGTTTCTATTCATTTCTAGTGAATATCCTTGGCAGATTTTTGAGGAACATGACTATAAGTGTGCTTTGAATTAATTACTCACTTTAATAAAGACAGCAACATTTAATTTAAAGAGTGTCACAATGCCATTTTAGGTTCCCAGCATTTTGTTGGTATAGTGCACCATCACTAAGGTGTTTCCCAAGAGGCAGTGCGTGTCATGTCACAAAAGCTTCGCTATAAAACTCGGTGCCACGCTTCAGCTGTCTGTCCATGGTTACAGACTTAGGCTGTGTCCACACTACCACATTTCATTTAAAAGCAGACATTTTAAATGAAAACGATCTCCATCCTCAATGGAGTTTTCACATCGTTTACAAAGCACAATCCCTGTCCATACTGACATGTCCACAAACACACAATATTAGACCTTCGTCCACATGGGGCAGGCACACATCGGCAGCTTACTCTGTGAAGGAGCTGTGCAGTGAAAAATTCAGAACCCTGTGAAAATCCGATTCCCATGTGCTTTCCAAACTGAGTGTGCGCAGGGCTCCGCACATTCACCGCATAGAAAACACATTCTTTAAGAAGCCGCAGCAAATAGCCCTGGCATCACATTAATGGGCTGGTTACACTTGTGAATGTTGAGGTGACACTTCGCTCTGTTATAAGCAGTCCACAACAACTAGAGCACATCTCGCACCAAACAACATTTGTAAAACTAACTCAATAGAGAAAATAATGAAATGTGTGTGTCAGTATGTTCACTTTACTGCATTGTGCTTTCATGTCCCCCTCTGTCCCGTATTATTGCGAGTTTGGCTGCATTCTACACCCGTCTACTTTATTAATCACCTTCTTATTAATTTTGTTGTGAAATGCTCTTCTTTACTAAACAGATTACGTAAAAAAATAAAATAAAATCAATTAGAGGCTGTCAATGGAGTTATTTACAATCTGATTTTCACGGGGAGCTGAATTTTTCACTATAACGGTGATGCTGCTGATCACAAGATTTATTGTAAAACTGTAATGACGAGTAAGCTGTTTGCTTTGTGCGCATGTATGCAGCATTCAAACTGTACAAAACCCAATTTAGATGCATACTACTAAGGAGCACCACAAACACATGGAAAGCAACTCTTTTGTGCCAACTGTATTGGAAAATGTTCTTTTTGCATGAAGGGTGACCAACAGTGGTAAGTGAACTCTGTTGAATTCACTTTGCCTGAAGTTCAGCAAAGTCATGGAAATGTTCGCAAACTTCATCGACCTCTGTGAACTGCTTTGAAGTCCATGGGAAAGAAGGAACTGAACTAGTTTTGAGTGGATTATAATGGTGCAATGGTCGTAAGAATCCCTGAGAGCTTGGGAAAATTTTTACCAAGTACGCTGGACCAATTATGTGACCTGAGCTATGAAGCACCAGTGCCAACCACTCTGCCACCTTGTCTCCAACATCATAAGAAATGGAACAATTATTATAAACAATATAGCAAACAGCCACAAACTAGCAATAAGTAAATAAAATGTAGATCATTGCGCTTACAGACTTTGGGCACACATTGGCCGCACCACTGTGGTATGGGACTGGCTTGTTCCATTGTTTGGAGTCAAAGCACCAGATGCAGTGGAAATGCCTTTTTATTTATTTATTATTTCCCATGTATCTGCTTGGATGCGTCACACTATTTCTATCAAGACAAAAGAATCTTGTAAAAAGAAATACTGTAAATCTGTTTTTTTAAAGCTTGACTTGTCGTCCTGCGTTTTCTTATGAGGTGAGGTGGAATTGGAGGGCCCCTTGAAGACTGGTTTTGAGTTAGTTGCTGGGCACATATTTGCATGTGTAATTAGCCATGGGGTGCTGGCACACAGGGATCAGTGTTCAAAAAAGCACAAGTTTTATTTTTTTTTTATTTTTTACATGCTTGCAGGATGTAAATCTGGCAGTGTTTCTCAATGTGTGCAGCTTAGGACCCATTTGTACTTTTTTAAGTTTACTGACGACCCACTTACAGTAATCAGAGAGCCCTCGGGGTTGAAACCACTGCAAGTGGAAGAGACTAGTGCGGTTAGAGACTAGGACAAATGATTGCACAACGCTGTCAAGTGCTTCGGGGAGGGTTTACACAACTCTGTAATCAACATTCCCAAAACCCCTTGTGTTTACCACCCAGCTTATGGCCATGTCGGCAACAATCTTACAGTAGGCATGCAATTCGAATGACTGCTACATTTCTGTAATGTCACACTGGCCTCGCAAAGCATCATCAGCCACTTGTAAAAAAAAAAAAAAAAAAAAAAAAAATGTTTGCATAAGCCAGCCACACTGCAAATTTCCAGGAAGATATTCAGTGAAAACAGTGTATTCGCTACAAAAAAATGCTTTGGCAAATTTCACCGTTCAACTCTAGAGGCCAATCGGTGAATAAGGTGTTATAATGAGCCGAGACCAATCATAGAAGGCCAATATAAGCACAAACCAATCCGAGTGTGATTAGAGTATAATTTTCGGAAGACTCGGTTTTACACCACAACACTGCTGTGTTTATGAAATTTATCCGGCTCTGGAGAGCGTTTTTGAAAGTCTTCGTTTTCGGGGATCAATAACATCAGGATTGCATGGATGTGAGGTGAGGCATGAAAACGTGGTAGTGTAGACAAAGCCTGAAAGCTTGGAACAGTGTTTGTCGTGAAGTGTTCTGGTTAACGACTCCCAGCTTCCTTACCATTATTGTTCTGCTGATGTTCTCGCAATTTTGTTAAGTATTCTTTGTAATTCTTGTTTTGATGTTGCTAACAGTTTAGCCCTCTGGATTTGGTTTTGGTAACAATACCTTGATATTTTATTTTTCAAATTTCTCAAAAATGTAATCTGTTTTTAACGACCTCTTTGTGGTGGCTCACAATTCACTATGGCCGCTGACAATACAAAGAAGGTGGCTTTAGTTCAAACAGCAGCTGGAGCAAGTCTGTGTTGTAGTGCAGGCGAGCCACAAAGAGGGATGGTGGATTTTTTTTTGGCTGTTCTTCGCTGAGTTTATATAAGCAAAGACCTGTTTGACGTCACTCATGAGCAAACACCATAAAGACTGCACATGAGAGAAACTATCTGTTTACAGGTTCTGACCTTGTGAATTGCTTACGGTCATAGGAACGCTGACAAAAATAGGAAATGTTTTAACGAGAATGGAAGATTCTTTGTAATCCGAGGTATTCTTATGATGAAAAAAACGTGACCTGCTCCATTGCTGGTCAATTCTTCAGCCTCTATTGCGTGGTGAACTCTGTCAATGTGTGGTTATCGTTGGCTGTTTCTCTTTTCTTGGCTTTCAAAATCCCACATCAGATACTTTTCTTCTGACATCATCAGATTATGGAATTAAATTTGATTCACTTTCTGGAAGGCATATTGTTTGAGAATGAAGAAAAAAGAAATCGAAGTAGCAAAACATACAGACTTTATTTGACAGAACGTGAATGGCTAAATCCGACAGAATGTACCATCTTTGAAGATGTTGAAAGGTCAAAGTCTGTGAGTTCACCACCAGGGTCAGCGCCAAGGTACATGCATGCACTGCTTTTTAAGCGGGTTTACCTGTAATTTATTTCTAAACTTTCAATCCATTCTAATTACTGAAAGTTTTCCAAAAAAAAAAAAAAAAAAGTCCTCTGTCTAACCTTAGTCAACCATAACTGTGGTGCAGGGTTCACTTGTGAGAGAGTGCGGCTTTAGGAGTGTCACAGATTTGCTTGCTGGGAGTGATCAATGGGGCTTACTTGTTTTCAACTGTGAAGACCAATTACTGGAACACTTCAGCTGCAGATTGGCGACAGGTCCAAGATATTCCTGCCATCTATGAGCCACGCACTACTTGCTGTGCTCGATGATCGAGTTACACTAAGCCACATTAGGTACGACTTCCTAGTGACGGGCAAGCGTAGGTAAAGCATGCAAGGGATATGCATCAAAGTACTACATTTTAATGTTGTTTAATTTTTCATCACAGTCCGCACTCATCAAAGTGTCGAGCCTTCATCCAATGAAGCTTTTGTGACACACAGTTCCCTCCTTAATGTTTGGGACAAAGATGCATTTTTCCTCGAGTTATCCATTTAACTCCACAGCTTCAAATTACAACTCAAACACTTCAGATGTGATTAAAGTACGCACTCCAGACTTTAGTTTAAGGGTATTTGCGTACATTTCGGTAACACCATGTAGAAACCTTATTGTACTCAGTGGTTCCCAAACTCGATCCTGGGGACCGACTGTGGCTGCAGGTTTCTGTTCCGACCAACTTCTGTTTTTCATTGGACTCTTAGCCTAATACAGTGAGTCGATATTTCCCAGTTTCTGTGTTTTGGAGTCAATGTAGAAATTACAAACTAAGTTTGGTAGATTTTTATTAAAATGTAATAAGCAGTTATATGGGGAATATGTAGGTTTTTTTTTAAGCCATTAACAGTATTTTCAACCTAATTTTCATTCTGCTTTTCCTGGTGTTCTGGTTATTTCTAATTAGCGAGTCTGACACTGAAGTCGTTGCTGCTTTCATCATCCTGGCTGTCTGCTGTGCTGTCCTCAACCTCTACTGCCACACGTGTTCTCTCAGCGTCCCTCTTACACCTTTCTCCTGTGTCTCAACCTCTCTTGCCCAGCACTTCCTCACTTGATTCCTTTCCTGTAAATGCTGCTTTTCAGATTCTGTCATTTTGAGGTGCCTTCCTCGCCTCCTGTCCTCTTTATGACTACCACCAATGGTAGATGGGCCCCCATTACCTGCTGTGAAAGCATCATTCAAAATTCTTCTCTCTTTAAAGGAATTCAGTTGTACCTCATTAGTGTTTAGCAAACCAACGTCGCTCAGTAAGTTACTCGCATTGTTGCTCCATTTTATGTCTTTTTTTTTTTGTAAAAAAATTTACAAATACTCACAATCAGGAATTAACTTTGCACCCTAAGGTATTGTGTCATTATCCTAATCACTGGCCACAAAAGCCAAACTAGCCAATCAGATTGCTCTGAGAGACTGGAGACACACACACACACACACACACAGAGACAGTCCGTAACATTTTATTATATAACTAGATATCCATAAACACCCCTACCTGTAGCAGTGAACTGGATGTCAAAGGAGGTGGACTTATGCTAACTGAATAATAATGTGAACGTGTTTGCCATTTATGACTGATTAGAGTAAGGATCTGTGCTGGTATCTGGAAAGTTGCTGATTCACATCCCGTTACTGCCAGAAGGGATCCTACTCTGTGGGGCTTGAAAATCGCTTAAGGGGTGCTGTACAATGGCTGACCCTGTGCTCTGACAAAGGTCATGCAAAAAGATAGTTTCCCTTTAGGGAGTAATAAAGTGTATCCAATCAAAAAATCAAGGACTGTCAGCCTTCACAGGGGTTCAACACAACATTTGTGGCTCCTGTGTGAGGTTTTAGTAGGACTGTCTCTATACAGTACATATATACAGCGCATCTCTTTTTCCACATTTTGTTATGTTACAGCCTTATTCCAAAATGGATTAAATTTATTTTTTCCCTCAGAATTCTACACACAACACCCCATAATGATAACCTGAAAAAAATTTACTTGAGGTTTTTGCAAATTTATTAAAAATAAAAAAACTGAGAAATCACATGTACATAAATATTCACAGCCTTTGCTCAATACTTTGTCGATGCACCTTTGGCAGCAATTACAGCCTCAAGTCTTTTTGAATATGATGCCACAAGCTTGGCACACCTATCCTTGGCCAGTTTCGCCCATTCCTCTTTGCAGCACCTCTCAAGCGCCATCAGGTTGGATGGGAAGCGTCGGTGCACAGCCATTTTAAGATCTCTCCAGAGATGTTCAATCTGATTCAAGTCTGGGCTCTGGCTGGGCCACTCAAGGACATTCACAGAGTTGTCCTGAAGCCACTCCTTTGATATCTTGGCTATGTGCTTGGAGTCGTTGTCCTGCTGAAAGATGAACCGTCGCCCCAGTCTGAGGTCAAGAGCGCTCTGGAGCAGGTTTTCATCCAGGATGTCTCTGTACATTGCTGCAGTCATCTTTCCCTTTATCCTGACTAGTCTCCCAGTCCCTGCCGCTGAAAAACATCCCCACAGCATGATGCTGCCACTACCATGCTTCACTGTAAAGATGGAGCCTGGTTTCCTCCAAACGTGACGCCTGGCATTCACACCAAAGAGTTCAATCTTTGTCTCATCAGACCAGAGAATTTTCTTTCTCATGGTCTGAGAGTCCTTCAGGTGCCTTTTGGCAAACTCCAGGCGGGCTGCCATGTGCCTTTTACTAAGGAATGGTTTCTGTCTGGCCATTCTACCATACAGGCTTGATTGGTGGATTGCTGCAGAGATGGTTGTCCTTCTGGACAATTCCTTTGACTTCATGCTTGGTTTGTCCCCTGACATGAACTGTCAACTGTGGGACCTTATATAGACAGGTGTGTGCATTTCCAAATCATGTCCAGTCAACTGAATTTACCACAGGTGGACTCCAATTAAGCTGCAGAAACATCTCAAGGATGATCAGGGGAAACAGGATGCACCTGAGCTCAATTTTGAGCTTCATGGCAAAGGCTGTGAATACTTATGTACATGTGCTTTCTCAATTTTTTTATTTTTAATAAATTTGCAAAAATCTCAAGTAAACTTTTTTCACGTTGTCATTATGGGGTGTTGTGTGTAGAATTCTGAGGAAAAAATGAATTTAATCCATTTTGGAATAAGGCTGTAACATAACAAAATGTGGAAAAAGTGATGCGCTGTGAATATTTTCTGGATGCACTGTGTATATATATATATATATATATATATATATATATATATATAAAATATATGTTACATAGTTTACTGTCAAATAATGCAAAGAGTACGCAACACGTGTTTCACCCTCATTTGGGCTCATCAGGCGTACACACTCTACTGCTCCCCTTGCGGGGATCAAACCTCAGACGTCAGAGATGAAGCCCCTTCACACTGCACCATGGCGTGTATATATATATACAGTTAGGTCCATAAATATTTGGACAGAGACAACTTTTTTCTAATTTTGGTTCTGTACATTACCACAATGAATTTTAAATTGAACAACTCCGATGCAGTTGAAGTGCAGACTTTCAGCTTTAATTCAGTGGGGTGAACAAAACGATTACATAAAAATATGAGGCAACTAAAGCATTTTTTTAACACAATCCCTTCATTTCAGGGGCTCAAAAGTAATTGGACAATTGACTCAAAGCTATTTCATGGGCAGATGTGGGCAAGTCCGTCATTATGCCATTATCAATTAAGCAGATAAAAGGCCTGGAGTTGATTTGAGGTGTGGTGCTTGCATGTGGAAGATTTTGCTGTGAACAGACAACATCCGGTCAAAGGAGCTCTCCATGCAGGTGAAAGAAGCCATCCTTAAGCTGTGAAAACAGAAAAAACCCATCCGAGAAATTGCTACAATATTACGAGTGGCAAAATCTACAGTTTGGTACATCCTGAGAAAGAAAGCAAGCACTGGTGAACTCACCAACGCAAAAAGACCTGGACGTCCACGGAAGACAACAGTGGTGGATGATTGCAGAATCATTTCCATGGTGAAGAGAAACCCCTTCACAACAGCCAACCAAGTGAACAACACTCTCCAGGGGGTAGGTGTATCGATATCCAAGTCTACCATAAAGAGAAGACTGCATGAAAGTAAATACAGAGGGTGCACTACAAGGTGCAAGCCACTCATACGCCTCAAGAATAGAAAGGCTAGATTGGACTTTGCTAAAGAACATCTAAAAAAGCCAGCACAGTTCTGGAAAAACATTCTTTGGACAGATGAAACCAAGATCAACCTCTACCAGAATGATGGCACGAAAAAAGTATGGAGAAGGTGTGGAACAGCATTATCCAAAGCATACCACATCTGTAAAACACGGTGGAGGCAGTGTGATGGCTTGGGCGTGCATGGCTGCCAGTGGCACTGGGACACTAGTGTTTATTGATGATGTGACACAGGACAGAAGCAGCCGAATGAATTCTGAGGTGTTCAGAGACATACTGGCTGCTCAAATCCAGCTAAATGCAGTCAAATTGATTGGGCGGCGTTTCATGATACAGATGGACAATGACCCAAAACATACAGCCAAAGCAACCCAGGAGTTTAGTAAAGCAAAGAAGTGGAAAATTCTTGAATGGCCAAGTCAGTCACCTGATCTTAACCCAATTGAGCATGCATTTCACTTGTTGAAGACTAAACTTCACACAGAAAGGCCCACAAACAAACAGCAACTGAACGCCGCTGCAGTAAAGGCCTGGCAGAGCAGGTGATGTCCATGAGTTCAAGACTTCAGGCTGGCATTGCCAGCAAAGGGTTTTCAACCAAGTATTAGAAATGAACATTTTATTTCCAGTTATTTAATTTGTCCAATTACTTTTGAGCCCCTGAAATGAAGGGATTGTGTTAAAAAAAATGTTTTAGTTGTCTCACATTTTTATGCAATCGTTTTGTTCACCCCACTGAATTAAAGCTGAAAGTCTGCACTTCAACTGCATCTGAGTTGTTTCATTTAAAATTCATTGTGGTAATGTACAGAACCAAAATTAGAAAAAAGTTGTCTCTGTCCAAATATTTATGCACCTAACTGTGTGTGTGTGTATATATATATATATATATATATATATATATATATATATATATATATATACTAGCAAAATACCCGCGCTTCGCAGCAGCGAAGTACTGCTTTAAAATTTTAAATAATAAACTGAGGGAAATTATACCAATAATTATTTGTTAAGGATCTCTTTGTATACCATGTTGTCAGTTTGCCCCTCCGGTTGTAATATGACCAAGTTGTGCGCTGAGCTTACTGTTGAGCATGCAACGTATACTTGGCCATGTGAAAAGCAAATCAAGAACAGCAAGACCGCGCCAGCTGCGGAGCTCAGCTTGGAGCGAAATGAAGTGAATGAAATGAGGTGAATGGGAGGGGAGATGATCACGTGACTCCAACACCCGCCTTAACTCTCCATCCCTCCACAAACACACAAACACAGTCTCTCGGATCCCAACTCTCCTTTATATATATATAGATAAATAGCAAAATACCCGCGCTTTGCAGTGGAGAAGTAGTGTGTTAAAGAGGTTATGAAAAAGAAAAGGAAACATTTTAAAAATAACGTAACATGATTGTCAATGTAATTGTGTTGTCATTGTTATGAATGTTGCTGTCATATATATATATATATATATATATATATATATATATATAATATATATATATATATATAATATATGTGTATGTGTATATGTATATATATATGACAGCAACACTCATAACAATGACAACACAATTACATTGACAATCATGTTACGTTATTTTTAAAATGTTTCCTTTACTTTTTCATAACCTCTTTAACACACTACTTCTCCGCTGCGAAGCGCGGGTATTTTGCTAGTATATATATATATATATATATATATATATATATATATATACACACACATACACATATATATATATACACATACATATACACACATACATGCAGTTTCAATAACATAGAAATCAATATAAACAACATTAACATCATTATCATATGAGAATATGAAGTAATATATAAGAAGCACATTTCATATAAATATAAATTATTAAACAGTAAAATCTTCTTCTGTAATTTGCTACCGTGGCTATTCGTTTGTCTGTCCAGGATTTTAAATCACCTGTAGCTCGCAAACCGTTTCACTTATTGACTTGAAATCTGGTACACATATAGAACGTCACGTTTACTATCCGCTTTATGGGTGATGATTGTATTACTCTTTTTATCCATCCATCCATCCATTTTCCAACCTGCTGAATCCGAACACAGGGTCACGGGGGTCTGCTGGAGCCAATCCCAGCCAATACAGGGCACAAGGCAGGAAACAATCCTGGGTTTTTATCTTTATTTTATTTTATTGTAGAATCAACTCCTATCTGCGCACACCAGGGCGGCCGTGGGCGGATGCGTATGGTGTATTCACTCCACGTTATCGTGCATTGCGCTGTCACTGGTATTTTGATAAAAGAATTTGAACAACATATAAGAAGCGTATAAATTATTAAACAGTAAAACATTAACATTTAAGAAGTAAAGTTACATTGAGTACTACTGCAGTGCCTTCGGGTATACCTCATTTTTTGTTTGCCCATTACATGCTTAAATGTATACATTTTTTGGTGCACCTACTCGAGAACACGCAACATATAACCGAGCGTGGGAGAAGCATGGATTTTAAACACGCGTTGAGTTCATCTGCTGGTCTCCCTCGTGAAATAACTGGTAATGTTTGACTAAAATCTACAGCGAGTAAAACGACATTACCTCCTATTTTTTTTTTTACGATCTCTGAGATCTTGCTTTTTTCGGTTCAAGGCTTCATAAGCTCTTTTATGTTCAATGGTGTACTTATCCCAACCCATCATCTTTGAATGTTGCAAGACTTTCGCCTTGTATGTAGATCGGGGTAATTACATTCATTGCATTCCTAGTCTGAATCACAATCTGATTGTATGGGTGGTTACCTGGCACTGTAGGGTTGCCACCCGTCCTTTAAAATACGGAATCGTCCCGTATTTGAGAATGAAATTGCGTGTCCCGTTTTGAATCAATACAGGACGGGATTTGTCCCGTATTTTTTTATCATTTTTTTTAAAGCAGCGTCTCATGCAAATCATCCCACACGCATTTTATGAAGATGCCTCCTTTCCTACTTTTGATTGGGTAATACTTGATGTCATCGTTAGTTTGATTGGTCTTTTTAACTGTCCAGTGAGGAGGGCGGGTCTTTTAAGTAGAGTCTGCAAACTGTTGGCACTGGGATGTGGCACCCGCTGTAGTATGCGTCCCTTATTTTTTTGTATTAAAAGTGGTAACCCTACCTGGCAGGTAACACTTATGTTTGGTCATGAAGTCGTCTAAAATCCGCCACGTGCCCTCTTTTAATTGTGAGAAGCAGATATATATAGCCAAATTCTCGCGCTTCGTTGCGGCGAAGTACTGCTTTTAATTTTTTAAGAAGAAAATAAAACCTTTTTAAACGGATCGAAAATATACCAATAACAATTTGTTAAGGATCTGTTTTTTTGTGAACCTCGCTTTTCACAGCTGTCCCGCTACGGCGTCTGTTTCGTTTATTTGACAGTATGTAGATCGTGGTAATTAAATTCATGGCATTCGTTTTCTGAATCACAATCTGACTGTATGGATGGTTACCTGCCAGGTTACGCTTGTGGTTGGTCAGGAAGTCGCCTTACATCCGCCACGTGCCCTCTTTCTGTTCCCAGAAGCTGATCATAGAATGGTTTTAATAGTTTACTTTCAAATAATGCAAAGAGTATGCGACACGTGTTTCTCCTTAATTCTGGGCTCATCAGGCATACACACTCACTGCATCCCCTCTCGGGAATCTAATATCGTCAGCGCCAGAGTTGAAGCCCCTAACGTTGCGGTCAGCAAGTGGGCTAACATCCGCCATGTACCGTCTTTCAGTTGCGAGAAGCAGATCATAGAATGGTTGAAACTGTTGCCCCTAACGTTGCGCTACGGCATGTGGTTCGTTTATACCTCGTGTCTTCTCATTAAACTTTTATCTCGCGAATATGTTATTGCAATCCGCAGCGGGAGCGTTTCTATAAACTTAATTTAAACTTACGTTTTACACCGTGCTTTGTTTCCCTTATGAACATGCTTGTATGCTTCACTTGCTCCCTTCTCAATTGTTTAATGAATTTTTTGTTCTTCGCTGTTTGCGGCTCCTCCTTCATTTGTCCCTACTGCGTTCACAGTCTTTTCACGTGATTACGTGGGAGGCGTGATGACGTGACACTCAACTCCTCCTCCCACGGCCATCGAGCTGCCGTCCATTACAGTATATTGTGAAAAAAGAGGTTCCAGTTATGACCATTACGCGTTGAATTTCGAAATGAAACCTGCCTAACTTTTGTAAGTAAGCTGTAAGGAATGAGCCTGCCAAATTTCAGCCTTCCACCTACACGGGAAGTTGGAGAATTAGTGATGAGTGAGTCTGTCAGTCAGTGAGTGAGTGAATCAGTCAGTGAGGGCTTTGCCTTTTATTATTATAGATATACATATATATATATATATATATATATATATATATATATATATATATATATATATATATATATATAGACACACATTTTCTCGAATAATGTATGCAACGTTGAAAAGTTTCAGAAATGAGAGCCATTGTGTATTAGGGTGTCTCTTTCAATTTGCTGTACAGGTGGTGTTATTCCTACTCGGCGTTGCCTGATGCACATCCACAGTGCCCATTAGTTAAGCTGCAGGGTTGTCAGCTTGTGCCACCATTCACTGATGTTTCGCCCCCTACCCAGTACATCTCCCAGTGGGCAGTGGGCAAATGGGGACATCTCCCCGCCACTGCTGACCTTACTGTGGGGTTAAGCCCCCAAAACTATCTCTTGTCCGCAGTCACAACCAGTAGCTAGCCTTCTCCTCCTCCTATTCCAGCTCTTTAATGGCTTTCTGCAAGTTGGTACCAGTTATACCCGTAGCCCGCAAGAGCCAGATTACTGATTTAACCACGAAGCCCCTGCATGCGACCTCTATTGGGAAGATGGAAGTTGCTCATCCTGCTTCTGTGCACTCTTTTGCCTGCTCGACATACTTGAAGTGCTTGTACTCGTATGCTTCTGGTAGCCCCCCTCGCAGGGGATGGTAAGTTCAATGATGAGGACCTTCCTGGCAGCTGTAGATCACTTTACCACAGTAAAAACCATAAACTAACACAGCGAAATGCCTATTTATTAAAATGGGCATAACGGTACAGTGACAAGTCTGTCTTTTTCAATTGTGTTGTGCATTTATGAAAATCTGTTCACCGGATATTCCTTACATCCCTCTTTCTTTGTGTTTATTGTTGCCTTTCTTTGTTGGACATTCCAGCCCTGTTGTGGATGCCGGATGATTTATTATTTTACATTGTCCTGCTGCCTTTGTTCAACAGACATTTCTGTAGTTTTGTGGATGCTGGACGGACAAATGTCTTATTACTTCATATATAGAGAGATGTGGCTTCTGCAGTGAATTGAGGTTTAGGCTGGGAGCATGCCCTGATAGTGTGTTGTCACACCCACCACACTACAAACCAGCTGGATTGGGACCCGAGTGCAGTGGGTGACACCTCGATAGCCTTGAATAACCATACATTGGTTCATGTATACGGTAGATATGGATTATCGGGATCCCCCAAAAAAACGGCCTTAAGTATCAGTTGTTCATTCTAATTTACCTTAAAACTTTGATTTTAACTGATATTATTATTTAAATTTCCAAATCTAATGGTTCATTAATGTCTAGCATTTCAGCGCTACACCAGAATGTTTCTAAACCACTTAAAAAGTTATTTGCCATTATTTTCAATGACACTGTTCACACCTAAGCATTTTAGCAGGGAGCGCTTTAGAAAACACTTTGAATGTTGAAGTCAATGATAACACCCATAAAACGCTGGTGGTAAAAAAAAAAGAAGTATTTTGGAAGCATTTTTACAAGAGGTCACTGTCTCTTCATCAATAAAGCAGCTCATTGAAATTACAGAATAAAGAATGAAAAAAAAAAAAAGATGCAGGTGTGGTTGTGCGCACACATGTATCGGCCTTCTAGTGACAGCAACTGAGGGACAGATTAAGGTGCATAGCTTGCAGTCGGGTGACAAGATATGGTAGGTATCCATTTAGGTTTAAGGAGGTTCGTTCAAGTTCAGTACAGATGTTTTAACAAACAGGTAGAGTGGTAGCACAGAGCTCTTCCTCACAGCGCCACATGAGATTGGCATGTTCTGTCTGTGAATTTCTGGATTGATCTGTATTATCGAGCATGTTGAGCCGAGTAATATTGTCTGGTTAAACACTGAATAGTTAAAATGTAGCAATGACAATTATTAAGAAAATAGTCCTGCCTGAAGTAAATAACATCCATCTCCAATCCGAGCCCAACGGGTGAACATTGGCTGCTGTACCAGCAGATCACACTGTTTTAAAATATCTTTATCAAATAACTGGATTAAAACTAAGATGATATCACTCTATTATAAAAAAAAAAAAAAAAAAAAAAAAAAACTTTCAACGAGACTTTCCCAGGGACGAGACGTGATCTGTTGAAGAGAGACAGAAAGACACTTTCACGTCCTGCAAGACGGTCAAGTCACGTCATACTTACAATCTTTGGAAGCAAGTCCCGTGATACACATGCAGAGCAGGTTAGAAATAATGGAAGTAGGAAAATTCGAAAGTCTCAAAAAAATGACAGTAAAGATCACATTTTCGTAAACAAATGGAAAATATTACTCGGTGAAATAACAGAACAGCAAAAAGAGATCACACGAAATGCAGATCACGCGGCACAGCAGCAGCAGCAATCCAGCAGCTGATCGAGCAAAGAGGAGGTAAAAAAAACAAACTGCTGTTTGTTTCCTATTGTATCACCATTTAAGAGGGGTTTCAGAGGAGCAGCTGTGTCTCTTTGGGGTGTGTCCAGCACCCCTCTTCACAACGGCGCGAAGCACTGGTGGGTGGGGGGAGGGAGTGGTTGGTGAGCATTGGGCAAAGCCCCCTAGTTATTAATATGTTTCTGGTACTGGATTGCATGCAGTACACTCTTTTCTGCTTGGCTGCACGATTGAGCCAGACATTAAATGAATTTGAACACAACATATGTTCAGCTCTTTCGAACATTCTGTGCACGATAACCCCTTCCTCACGGGCTGTTACTAACTGACGAGATCTTGCACTTATATTGACAGCAGGGTTGTTTTTTTTTTTGGTGAAATAAAACAATGTTTTTTTCACATATCACTACTTATGTGCTTACCTGTTTATTGACACAGGTGTATAACATTAACCCTCACTGGAGATGACAAATTTGGTTTTATTAAAACTAATTGTGTTTTCAGTGCTGTGGAACTTTTCCTGTAAAACAATAAAAAGATTATTAGGTTAGGTTTTTATCTAGGGAGTATAGCTCATGCCGCAGAACCCATTTAATGAACACCATGAAAAAAGAGAATGCCACATATGAATTAGCAAGACATTTTAAACATTTTATGGAAGAAGAACTACTTCACTATTACTGATCAGCTGGAAGGGGTGTCAGATATTCAGGTTCACTATTTCCACAGACTACATTCAAATCCTGGCCAGTCGCAATGTTTTCCATTTGTGTGTTACTTGATGTTCCACTCCCTTATGCCAAATAGTAATCCTAAAACTGGCCTTGTTTTTAACACAACTCTAAATTAGCTAACCATGTGTGATGGTGTGCAGATGTTCTGACACCTTCTCTGGAGTTGTGTCCTGCCCTGCACCTTGTGGTGCCAAATTGGACTCCCTTGAGTCTGAATTTGAGATGGTACATTATCCCCACTATCTTCATTATTTTTTTTATTTTTTTTTCTCTGAGTACTAATTTTCCTTTCAAAACCCAGAAATGTCTACAGTGGATTCAGAAAGTATGCAGACTGGGCCGAAAGTTCACTTTCCAACAGGACAACGACCCCCTAAACACACAGCAAAGACAATACAGGAGTGACCTGGGCACAACTGTGGGGATGTTTTTGAGTTGGCCAGCCAGAGGCCAGACGGACTTAAACACCTGAAAATAGCTGTCCACTGCCGGTTTCAATCCAACCCGACAGAGCTTGAGAGGATCTGCAGAGAAGAAAGGCAGAAAATCCCCAAATCCAGGTGTGTGAGAAGCTTGTTGCGTCATCCTCAAGAAGACTCCAGGCTGGAATCGTTGTTGCCAAAGGTGCTTCAATTAACTACTGAGTGAAGGACCTGAATACTTGTGTCAGTGGGATCAGGCCCAGATTGAGACCTTAAGAGGCTCTAAGCACTTAAAAGATTTTGGCGCCCCCACATACAGTATATGAGCTGCACTCACTCTCAATGGACGACTGAACAGTGACCACCGATGTGACCAAGACTAGAACGATAACGTGAGCCTCAGTGGACCGTGCGGCAGTTACAAAATTCTATTTTAGTTGTATTCCCAGGATTAATATATTTCATTAACCTCTATTCTTACTTTTTATTATTATATTATTATATTATACTAGCTGTGTAAGCCCATGCCGTAAAAAGCCTGAGGTCCTAGAAACTATTGAAATCGTCAGAAAAAAACTGAAATGTAGAGATGTCAGGTAATTGAAAGGAACTACTCTGGGCATCTTTCTCCTAGGTTTCATTTTGCCGATGTGCTCACCTCGCTTGTGTATTAGCAGTGGGAGGAAAAGTAAAGGGGATACCGTTTTGCCGATGTGCTCGTCTCACTTGCGTAAGAGTTTCTCTCTTTTATCGACGGTTTTACTTCAGCAACAGAGTCGCTTTCTTCTTCCGATTCGTTAACTTGGGGCCACTTTGCCAGCTCTCTGAGCTTCATGCTGAAGTAACCTTGCACTTCCGGGCCAGACAGACAGACAGACAGACAAACAGACAGCCATGCATAGACGTTTATATATAAGATATATACAGGTAAAATTCCGTTACAACGAACTCCTAGGGACCTAAAAAATACTTCGTAACGAAAATTTTGTTGTAATGAGATTCTGTATTTGTTGCTATAGTGCTTTCTTTAACTTGCGCTCAGGCATTTGCAATCATTTCAATAGCTTCTTTTGCATTAATTTCAATCTCCTCCTGCCTACAAGTTATGCTGACGAGAATTTTTCTCAGCATTTCCTTGCGATAATACACTTTCGGGGATGCGAATGATGCCCAAACCCAATGGCTGAAGCACTGCAGTGCAATTGGGTGGGAGGAATTCAACTCGAACATTATCTAAATGTGGAAGCATGTTGTGGGCAGCACGGTTATCAATCCGAAGCCGAATCATCCTTTTTTTTCTTCATATTGTGAGGTTTCTGAACTCTTTTGAGACCCTCCCCCCCACTCCCCACCCAATGGGAACGACATGCTGAAGTGCGTCCTGAAGCGCGTTTGCAGCGTCTGTGGAAGCTTGTTTGTCTGTTGCCGGGGCAGGGTAACAACAGGCTCATAGCGCTGCAGTGAAGCGACACAGAAGCAAATCATAAAAGATCGTGGGCATGCTATAAGTCCCTGTCTTGCACCCCAAAACACAAGGCTGAGTCACAGTACTTTAGCAAAACCAGCTGACAGCGTCAATAGCGATAGTTTTTTTGGTGACAAACAATGCCTTTTCCAGCATGATGGAGCATCGTGCCATAAGGCAAAAGTGATAACTAAGTGGCTTGAGGAACCAAACATCAAAATTTTGGGTCCATGGCCAGAAATCTCCCCAGACCTTAATCCCATTGAGAACTTGTGGTCAATCCTCAAAAGGCGGGTGGACAAATAAAACCCCACAAATTCTGACAAACTCCAAGCATTGATTATGCAAGAATGGGCTGCCATCAGTCAGGATTTGGCCCGGAAGTTGATTGTCAGCATGTCAGGGCAAATTACAGAGGTCTTGAAAAAGAAGGGCCAACACTGCAAATATTGATGTTCACATAAACTTAATGTAATTGTCAATAAAAGCCTTTGAAACTTATGCAATGCTTGTAATTATACAGTACTTCAGTATACCATAGAAACATCTGAGAAAATGATCTAAAAACACTGAAGCCGCAAACAACTTTGTGAAAACCAATACTTGTGTCAAGCTCAAAACCTTTGGCCACAACTGTACTTCTAACTCCATTCTCCAGATTCAGTAGCAGGAAACCAATTGAACTTGAAATTATATTTCTTTAAGTAGGCTTCGACAACATAGACATATGCAATTAGCCATGTGTCAAAAAAAAACCCAGAGCTTGCTATGGCAAACCAGGTGTGATAAGTCAAATTGAGAATGCTGTCTTGTAAAAAGATTGTCTGGTTACACGGCCAGGCACGAGGTTGGGTGCAGTTTAGACTTACCTGACAGATTAACCTCCCACACCCACACTAATACTTCTGTCCTCGGTACACCCTGTGTAGAATTCAAGTGGCGGCTTAAACTTGTCCCCCTTCTACCACACTGGAGGAGTTTGGTTTATTTGTTTGGAAAATGTTAAAACTGAAAAAGAAAACGCAGATAAGGTATAAAGCAGATGAATATTACAGCTGTTGACAGTATAGAATACAGCATATGTCAGAGTTGAATTATAAATACATGTGTAAGAAATATTAAACCTTACAATGAACACACAAATAAAGAATACTAAATGTACCGAGGATGCTTTGAGGGGCTTAAACAGAAAACTGATGGAAGAAGATTAAGTGGATTAACCCCATCAGGCTTCCTTCTATACATTGCTTCAGATTGCATCGCCCGATGGTGATAAGTACAAGGCACACTAAAGAATACGTTTGGTATTTTTCAAGTCAACATTATTCATTCACAATCATAGTAATACACTCTAAAAAGAGAAAAAGGGCTCTTTTTGATTTAAGGTAATTTTAGTAGTTGTAATGAACTATATTAATATGTTGGTTCACCTAACGTAATTTTTTGCCTTACTTCAAATTGAAAAACCTTGCTGTTGCTTAATGTAACTTCTTCTATTTAGTCTAAAGCAAAAAATTGCTTTGGAGACCTTGCCTGCTCCGACCCCTGTGATGTCACGTTCGGGATCGCACCAATGGCAGAAGACCTACATGAGCCCGACCCCGACCCCTTTGACTTCACTTCCTGTCTCCCCCTTAAAAGCCTCCACCTTTTCCCTATTCCCTCAGTTCTGTTTGGACTCGGTTTTGTGCACATCAGTGGTGTATTATTTTGAAAAGCAACTTTGCAGCCAGGAAACCAAATTATACAGGTGGCTACCCCAAACCTTTATATGACTCTGTCTCGAGTTTGTGACTATATATATATATATATATATATATACATTTTATGTATACTATATAATGTTATGTAATGTTCAAAATACAAGGTGTATTTAATATATGTATATATAATTATTTCAAATAGATATTTTATGTATAATTTATAAACATTTTTTGTGAAAAGCTTATAAAATATATTGTGTATTTAATATGTATATATATGTATTTTTTGTGAAATGTTTGTTCTGAATATTTACAGAAAAAACATGTTCATGGAATGACCAATAAATTGATTTTTGTGTTGCAAATATTCAGTAATAAATCTAAAAGAGTTTTGCTATAGCTGGTTCAGTAACATTCACCACCATTAGATCAGTTTAACAACATGTTTCATGTTTGAAGGCACTGTACAAAATGTAGCACTAATTTTAAAATAAATTTGCTTCCATTGTTTAAAGCAAAACATTGTTGGGGTTTGTTTTATTAAAAACAATTTCACCCTAACAAACAGTGAATTCAACACCATATAAAGAACATATTTAGTTGAGTCCAATTAAGAATTTAAGTTGGCATTACAGTGAATACAATAATGGACAAAATTTTAATTTGAGTTCATCCATCCATTATCCAACCCGCTATATCCTAACTACAGGGTGACGGGGGTCTGCTGGAGCCAATCCCAGCCATCACAGGGCGCAAGGCAGGAAACAAACCCCGGGCAGGGTGCCAGCCCACCACAGTTAATTTGACTTTTTAAAGAAATTTGGTTTGAGCTAAATACATTTTTTTGCTTTTATTCAAGTTTTTAAAAAGCTTAAAACAAACTCAAATGAATTAAGTTTACTCAAATACTTTTTAAAATTTGAAAGAAATCAATTAAATTGCTTGTTACCTTGTGAAGTAATTTATTTAGGTTGATCCAACAAAACATTTTTTACAGTGTAGCAAAGTATTGAACTTAAGAAAAAGTGCCTCCTGCCTCTGAGCCATGCTTTCGATAGCAAAAGTAAACTGGAAATAATAACATTTCATTACAGATTCTAGGTCCTACTTTCTTGTGGTAAGGATTAATTTTTTGCTCGCTTCTCTGTTACCGTAGTAGCAGGTACAGTGGGTGGAGCTTTGAAAGAACGTTAAGCGATCATGTGACTTTATTAATTTATTATGGTCTAGTTGTCTACACAACTGAGATGGCAATTCATATCTGGGCATCAACAGTCAATGCCAATACCAGCGCTTGATGACTTTATGAGGTGAATCCACACTCAAGGGTGCGGCACCACCACGGACGGAGATGAACAGCGAAGTGAAGCAGACAGCCACTCTCCTTTGAAAATGACTGAATCTCGCAAAGATAGTTTGCCTTCTCCATTTCTCCTTCTTAAAATGACATGGATGCACTATTTTGCAAAAATAATTTCAAAACACGGATCAATACTTGATTACATTTTTACACTTGATAAATGCATGTATTTCTTTATAACAGGACCCTGGCACCCACCACTAAAAAATCGGGAGTGGTCTCCCCTAGATTTTCTTGTATACTCAGACATGGGGATGGATATTTGAGGAGTAAACCACAAGACAATGATTATATTTTTATATAATTTACATTAAAGAACCATTAATAACAAATCAAATGAAATTAATAATATTTTGAACAATTATTATAAAAGTAAAGTTGAATAAATTGGACTCTGCAGCTGCATGAGTAAGGTGAAGTACCACTTCCAGTTAACAGAAATAGCTCAAAAGTTGATAGAAATCTACATTTTGTACCTAATACTTGTATGCAAAATTTGGTAGACCTAAGTGAAAGCGTACTCAAGTTATCGTGTTTACATACACACACAGATATAATTCCAAAAATGGGAGCTCTAAAACATCATCAAAATCTCGAAATGGAATTTTTGAAGGATTCCAATACTTTCATATATGAGAAAGTAAAAAAAACACAAGAGCGGGCTAGTTATTGTTAAATTTATGAAATATGCTGTAGCAAATTAGACCTGAAATGCTGAAAGTGGGCCAATCGTGACTGCTTACCTTCCTAAACTGTAAGGCAGCTAGTATAAAGAATGGCCAATATTGCCCCCCGAAGCACCCTGCCGTACACCTCGTTCAATATTATAAACTTTAAACAGTCCAATTCTTGATAGTGTGTGTGTGTGTGTGTGTGTGTACTTATGTTTCTTCTCTTCTATTCCTCCCTCTGCAGAATAGAATATTGACAGCTTTATCACACAGATGTCACTTTCAATGTCTGGCAGCCTGGACTCACTACGTTCTACTGGAAGTCCTCAAAACCTGAAGATCCACCATTTCAGAGCAGTCACAACTGTACTCGCGTCTGTGAAGATGCCAACATTTGTTAAACACATGTTTTTTATGTTTCTTTTCAAAACAATTACATGGGTTTTGGCATTTGTTGCCCCAAACCTTTATGCTGTCTTGTCTATTCTGTTATGCTTAAGGTCCTCGAGGACCGCAGTGGCTGCAGGTTTTCATTCTGGTGCAGAGAATTGTTTTTTTCATTCATTCATTCATTCATTCATGGAGTGGTGGCTCTGAGGCCAGGGGTCTGCACTGGCAATTGGAAAATTGCCAGTTCAAATCCCGTAAATGCCAAAAGAGACTCTGCTCTGTTGGGCCCTTGAGCAAGGCCCTTAAACCTGCAATTGCTAAACACTTTGAGTAGTGAGAAAAGTGCTATATAAATGCAAACAATTATTATTATTATAACCATCTTCTTAATTAGTGACCAGTTTTTGCTGCTAATTAACTTCTTTTGTCTTAATTTTATTTAACTGTGTTGTTTCTTTTTCCTTAATTAGCAGACAAATAATAGTGAGACACAAAACAAGCCGCCACATGACCAGCTCACCTGTGCCCATCACACAATATCTGAAAATAAAGAAAGGTGAAGGTCTCAGCAAGGTTGATCTCTCAGGTCACCAAAACATTTTAACATTTTGAAATCAACAGTTTTGGAAATGTGTGCTGTGGCAGAATGAGAGCAGCAACAAGCCATGGAATTAAATAGCATGTTTAATTAACGGCGAGAATCGGCTTCTCATTAAGAAAGTGATTGGAGTGAAACTGGTTGGAGTTTAAAGCCCCAATTTAGCTGGTTATCTGTTGGCTTGTTTCACGTCTCATTTCTGTTCAGCAGTCATTTAATGAAGAAAACAATCAATTCAGAGCACTGAATCCTTAAAAACAGGGCTATTAAATTGAAGGTAAAATGAATTTAATTAGCAGTGAAAACTAGTCACCGATTAGGAAAATGGTTAGAATGAAAACCTGCAGCCACTGTGCCCCTCCAGGACCGGAGCCGGACACCCCTGGCTTAAGGGCTCTAGTCAATGTAATTACCTGTCGAGCCAGGGGTTGGCACTGTTCTCTGATCCTCTCTCTCTTTCTCCCTCTGCAGACTGGATGACTGATAGCCCTACCATCCCTGGTGTCATTTCCAGTGTCTGTCCTCATGAAACCACCCCTTCCTACGATCTTCTCTCATAAACTGGTAAACCAGCTACCTACTTATAGTATAGGGACCTAATCAAGGACTTTGTTAAATGGTGCGACTCAAACTACCTACACCTGAACACCAGCAAAACCGAGGAGCTGGTGGTGGATTTTAGGAGACCCAGGTCCCTCCTGGACCCCGTGATCATCAGAGGTGACTGTGTGCAGAAGGTGCAGACCTATAAATACATGGGAGTGCAGCTGGATGATAAATTGGACTGGACTGCCAATACTGATGCTCTGTGCAGGAGAGGACAGAGCTGACTATACTTCCTTAGAAGGCTGGCGTCCTTCAACATCTGCAGTAAGATGCTGCAGATGTTCTATCAGACGGTTGTGGCAAGTGCCCTCTTCTGCGCAGTGGTGTGCTGGGGAGGCAGCATAAAGAAGAAGGACGTCTCACACCTGGACAAACTGGTGAGGAAGGCAGGCTCTATTGTAAGGATGAAGCTGGACAGTTTGACATCTGTGGCAGAGCGACGGGCGCTGAGCAGGCTCCTGTCAATCATGGAGAATCCACTGCATCCACTGAACAGTATCATCTCCAGACAGAGGAGCAGCTTCAGCGACAGACTGCTGTCACTGTCCTGCTCCACTGACAGACTGAGGAGATCGTTCCTTCCCCAAACTATGCAACTCTTCAATTCCACCCAGGGGGTTAAACGTTAACATTATACAAAGTTATTGTCTGTTATACCTCCATTGTTATCACTCTTTAATTTAATATTGTTCTTTATCAGTATGCTGCTGCTGGAGTATGTGAATTTCCCCTTGGGATTAATAAAGTATCTATCTATCTACTTGGGTTCTATTTGGACTTGTGTCTGTATGTATATATACATGCTCACTTCTTTCACCCACCCCTTCTCCCCCCCTGGGGTGCGCTATGCCCCAGCCACTTCGCATCTCTGCTGCTCGCATTATGAAGGGGATGCTGGCTTTCTGCTGCTGCTGACAAGCTGCTTGTTCTGCTTGTCGCGCTGCGCGTCGATCATTTAAAAGCCTGTACAGCAGCTGTCCTTTTGTCTCACGTGACATTAAAGTGTCTCTCGTGGGACGTCAAAGTGTCCTCCGAGAAAATCACGTAATGACCCAAGATTTTCTTATTATAATATATATATATATATATATATATATATATATATATATATATATATATATATATATATATATATATATATATATATATATATTACATACACAAGACAATTTTAGTAAAGCCAGAAATATTATATTATACATTTATAAGGAAAGACACAAAGATGAAAACAGCAATGACCTTTTTGTTTCCTCCCCACAATGCTGCCAATTACCAGCTTACTTCAACCCATCGTATACAAGCTATCTTTTTTTTGCCCAAGTGAACAGATCACAAAGACAAATGGCAAAAACAAACAGTTCAATGTGGCAGTGCTGCAATGCTTCACTTTAGAACACAGTTTTCACATGATAAATTAAACATATCACATGATTTTGAAGAAATAAACTTCAACTTGAAAAATACCAAACTTATCCTGTAATACATTTAAATGAACTGTAATAGCTTAAAAGATCAACAGAAAGCAGTGTTTTTAAAATACAGAACTTAACTAACTAAAAAAAACATGCAACAATTGCGACAACATCTTCACAGAGGAGAGCTCATAATAGAACCGACTCAAGATGGACGATTGTCAAGTTTGTGAGTTAAGGAGGCAGGAAGGGGAGGGTCCAGGTGAATGGACACCGAAATGACGTCAGAGGTGGAGTGGCTGTCAATCTTCTGTTCTGCAGAGGAAGGAGGAGAGAGAGAGAGAGAGAGATAGCATTAGTATACACTGACAAAACCCCTGGTCTAGTGGGTAATTACCATCATCAAAGCCCTTAAAGCTGTCTCCTATGCGCATGCTAATATTTACATATTAAGGTTATCATTGTGCCTTTTCAACAAGTGGTGTAGTATAAGCAGCATTTTTGAAAGGCAGAGTAAGTTGGAGGTGAAGATCAGCACTCCTTTGTGTTCAAAACATGCAGTACTGTTAACAGTTGACTTCAGGTTCTATCACTTTTCCATTGTAAATATATCCATCACAGGGCATATTTATACCACACTCCCATAAATCGAATTTTGAGTCACCATTGAACTCACATGCATACCTTTGGAGGTGTGGAAGGAAATTTGAGTAGAAATATTCCCTCTAATTTATTTTAATTCTCAGCAAATGTGAATAACAAACAACTGGTGCTTACCATTTAAGACAAGTGTTGTGAATCCATAGAGTGGTGTGGGTGGGGGTTTCCCCCATGAAGCCTCTGGATTGGCAGGTGGCTTCCTATAGCCAATGGCTTGAAGCATGCCAATGTGGTCTGTGAGTTTAATTCCATACTACATCATTTTACTCAAAATGGGTAACTGAGGCCTTGAAGAGACACAGCTGTGGCCATGCAAACCAGCTGAGAGGGAGAATCCATTGCTACTATGTAAGCAAACTGACACTGAGAAGGCACAACTGAGATGAGAAGAGACAAGTGTAGGTGTACCCCGTTGTTTGACGGTCAGTTTATGGTCAACAGTTACAGTGTGCCAGCAAAAGATTGTATCCCATGTTTGGAAATTGCATGTTCTTATTTTGGAACCAAAGACTATAGGAAATGATAAAAGCCTTGGCATTGCGCTGCAAAATAACAGCTCACCTCTGGACGGATGGAAGACATCGCTCCTGCCTGAACCAAGGAAATATGCCTCCCTCACTCTCTCAAAGTGTCCAGAGCCAACTGCAGGAAATCCAGAACTGAATGCTTTTCCAGGAGCTTTCCTTCAAAATTGTATTATTGTGAGTCCATCCATCCATCCATTGTCTCCCGCTTATCCGAGGTCGGGTCGCGGGGGCAGCAGCTTGAGCAGAGATGCCCAGACTTCCCTCTCCCCGGCCACTTCTTCTAGCTCTTCTGGGAGAATCCCAAGGCGTTCCCAGGCCAGTCGAGAGACATAGTCCCTCCAGTGTGTCCTGGGTCTTCCCCGGGGCCTCCTCCCCGTTGGACGTGCCCGGAACACCTCACCAGGGAGGCGTCCAGGAGGCATCCTGATCAGATGCCTGAGCCACCTCATCTGACTCCTCTCGATGCGGAGGAGCAGCGGCTCTACTCTGAGCCCCTCCCGGCTGACTGAGCTTCTCACCCTATCTTTAAGGGAAAGCCCAGACACCCTGCGGAGGAAACTCATTTCAGCCGCTTGTATTCGCGATCTCGTTCTTTCGGTCACTACCCATAGCTCATGACCATAGGTGAGGGTAGGAACATAGATCGACTGGTAAATTGAGAGCTTCGCCTTGCGGCTCAGCTCCTTTTTCACCACGACAGACCGATGCAATGCCCGCATTACTGCGGATGCCGCACCGATCCGCCTGTCGATCTCACGCTCCATTCTTCCCTCACTCGTGAACAAGACCCCGAGATACTTGAACTCCTCCACTTGGGGCAGGATCTCGCTACCAACCCTGAGAGGGCACTCCACCCTTTTCCGGCTGAGGACCATGGTCTCGGATTTGGAGGTGCTGATTCTCATCCCAGTCGCTTCACACTCGGCTGCGAACCGATCCAGAGAGAGCTGAAGATCACGGCCTGATGAAGCAAACAGGACAACATCATCTGCAAAAAGCAGTGACCCAATCCTGAGCCCACCAAACTGGACCCCCTCAACACCCTGGCTGCGCCTAGAAATTCTGTCCATAAAAGATATGAACAGAATCGGTGACAAAGGGCAGCCCTGGCGGAGTCCAACTCTCACTGGAAACGGGTTCGACTTACTGCCGGCAATGCGGACCAAGCTCTGGCACCGATCGTACAGGGACTGAACAGCCCTTATCAGGGGGGCCGGTACCCCATACTCTCGGAGTACCCCCCACAGGATTCCCCGAGGGACACGGTCGAATGCCTTTTCTAAGTCCACAAAACACATGTAGACTGGTTGGGCAAACTCCCATGCACCCTCCAGGACCCTGCTAATGGTATAGAGCTGGTCCACTGTTCCGCGACCAGGACGAAAACCACACTGTTCCTCCTGAATCCGAGGCTCGACTATCCGACGGACCCTCCTCTCCAGGACCCCTGAATAGACTTTTCCAGGGAGGCTGAGGAGTGTGATCCCTCTGTAGTTGGAACACACCCTCCGATCCCCCCTCTTTAAGAAGGGGGACCACCACCCCGGTCTGCCAATCCAGAGGCACTGTCCCTGATGTCCATGCGATGTTGCAGAGGCGTGTCAGCCAAGACAGTCCTACAACATCCAGAGCCTTGAGGAACTCCGGGCGTATCTCATCCACTCCCGGGGCCCTACCACCAAGGAGTTTTTTGACCACCTCGGTGACCTCAGTCCCAGAGATGGGGGAGCCCACCTCTGAGTCCCCAGGCTCTGCTTCCTCATTGGAAGGCATGTTAATGGGATTGAGGAGGTCTTCGAAGTATTCCCCCCACCGACCCACAACATCCCGAGTCGAGGTCAGCAGCGCACCATCCCCACCATATACAGTGTTGACACTGCACTGCTTCCCCTTCCTGAGACGCCGGATGGTGGACCAGAATCTCCTCGAAGCCGTTCGAAAGTCATTCTCCATGGCCTCCCCAAACTCCTCCCACGCCCGAGTTTTTGCCTCAGCAACCACCAAAGCCGCATTCTGCTTGGCCTGCCGGTACCTATCAGCTGCCTCCGGGGTCCCACAGGACAAAAGGGTCCTGTAGGACTCCTTCTTCAGCTTGACGGCATCCTTCACCGCCGGTGTCCACCAGCGGGTTCGGGGATTGCCGCCACGACAGGCACCGACCACCTTACGGCCACAGCTCCGGTCAGCTGCCTCAACAATAGAGGCACGGAACATGGCCCATTCAGACTCAATGTCCCCCACCTCCCTCGGGATGTGGTCGAAGTTCTGCCGGAGGTGGGAGTTGAAGCTACTTCTGATAGGGGGCTCTGCCAGACGTTCCCAGCAAACCCTCACAACACGTTTGGTCCTACCACGCCTGACCGGCATCCTCCCCCACCATCGAAGCCAACTCACCACCAGGTGGTGATCAGTTGACAGCTCCGCCCCTCTCTTCACCCGAGTGTCCAAGACATGTGGCCGCAAGTCCGACGACACAACCACAAAGTCGATCATCGAACTGAGGCCTAGGGTGTCCTGGTGCCAAGTGCACATATGAACACCCCTATGCTTGAACATGGTGTTTGTTATGGACAATCCGTGACGAGCACAGAAGTCCAATAACAAAACACCGCTCGGGTTCAGATCAGGGGGGCCATTCCTCCCAATCACGCCCTTCCAGGTCTCACTGTCATTGCCCACGTGAGCATTGAAGTCTCCCAGCAGAACGAGGGAGTCCCCAGAAGGTATGCCCTCTAGCACCCCCTCCAGGGACTCCAAAAAGGGTGGGTACTCCGAATTGCTGTTCGGTGCATACGCACAAACAACAGTTAGGACCCGTCCCCCCACCCGAAGGCGAAGGGAGGCTACCCTCTCGTCCACCGGGGTAAACCCCAATGTACAGGCTCCAAGTTGGGGGGGCAATAAGTATACCCACACCTGCTCGGCGCCTCTCACCGGGGCAACTCCAGAGTGGTAGAGAGTCCAGCCCCTCTCAAGGAGATTGGTTCCAGAGTCCAAGCTGTGCGTCGAGGTGAGTCCGACTATATCTAGCCGGAACCTCTCAACTTCGCGCACTAGCTCAGGCTCCTTCCCCTTCAGAGAGGTGACATTCCACGTCCCAAGACCCAGCTTCTGTAGCCGAGGATCGGACCGCCAAGGTCCCCGCCTACGGCCACCACCCAACTCACACTGCACCCGACCTCCTTGGCCCCTCCCATAGGTGGTGAGCCCATGGGAAGGGGGACCCACGTTGCCTCTTCGGGCTGTGCCCGGCCGAGCCCCATGGGTGCAGGCCCAGCCACCAGGCGCTCGCCATCGAGCCCCACCTCCAGGCCTGGCTCCAGAGTGGGGCCCCGGTGACCCGCGTCCGGGCAAGGGAAAACGCCGTCCAAAATTGTTTTTCTTCATAGGAGGTTTGTTTAACCGCTCTTTGTCTCATCCCTCACCTAGGACCAGTTTGCCTTGGGTGGCCCTACCAGGGGCATAAAGCCCCGGACAACAGAGCTCCTAGGATCATTGGGACACGCAAACCCCTCCACCACGATAAGGTGACGGTTAAAGGAGGGGAGGTGACGGTTAAAGGAGGTTATTGTGAGTGTCAGTCGATATTAAAAGAAGCTAAGTGTTTCCTTTCTTTAGTGTTATTTTTTCATCCTTCGTCTTATAATTACTTCTGTACTACTAGGGAAGCATGGAACATTTTATAATATAAATAGCCTATACATACTATGACAAAATGAGTATTTTAAGTTTGGTTAGTGACTTAAAAATTGGAGTTCTATGCTTTATATTGTAAATGTGACACATGCGGTTTTGTTTTGAGTTACTTGTAAAGTAGTATTCAAATTATTTAAACTAGCCGACAAAGATCACAGCAGTAAATTATGCTGGTTGTAAACAAATTAGCTAACTTTTAAAAATCTTGTCTCTCTATTATAAAAGAAAATCTTGGGATGAGACCATTTCCAAGAGCTTTTTTCAAGTCCCGCCATCCCCTCAACCATTTATAACCACATCCACGGTCCTCTCACCTCTCATCCGTGTGAATGCTTTTGTCAGACACAGTTCCTGTGCTCTCAGCTCTTATAAATTTTTATGTTTTCTTCACTTTAAGTTCCCAATAAAAGAAGACTTATGTCCAAATCTTATAGTAGAATTTGATCCTGAAGGGTTATCAACAGAAGAAATAAGTACAAGGGCAATCCTAGCACCGACAAATCATAAAGTCAAACGAATTAACGCAAAAATTGTAGATCGGTTACACAGCAGATTGATTAAATGCGTATCAATAGACTATGCTGTTCAACAATTCTGACATGTAAAATTTTAACAGGCGACAAGAAAGGTAATGTAGTACATCTTCTGCAGATAACATTAGACACCAAAGGAGATCTTGATATGCCATTTATATTAAAATGTTTACAGTTTCCCGTTAGAAAAGCTTTTGCTATGACAATTAACAAATCACAGGGACAAACATTTGAAAAAGTCGGTTTATTTATTAGAGAGAAAGAAACGATATTCACTCATGGGCAGTTATACGTTGCGTTGTCAAAATGTAAGTCCAATCAAAATTCAATACAATATTGACGAAAAGATAATTCAAACAATTGTTTTTACTGAAGTTTTACAGTAAAAGTGTAAGTTTAAAAAGTATTTGGGTGTTAATTTCAAAGCCAAACAGAAACGAAAATGTGTAATGCAATGAGTACCTCTAACGCAATATCAAACATAATTTTCTTTCAATTTATTACATTTTAATATTTTTTACTATGGTTAATTACTCGCTATAATGTAAAATAGTCAGTTTTATTATGCATATGTAACAATAACCAAGAAAATAACAATCTGCTTAAATTGTACATCCGCTTCCCCATATGTGAGCGGCAGATCCATGAAGTGGCTAGCGTGTAGCACACACCCAGGAGTTGGCAAGCGAAGCCATCAAGGGGCAGAGCTCCCTAGTATATTAAAAAAATAATAACTTTTCAAGATTTTTAAACTAGAGAAAGAAGGTATTAGAATGCAAATGTGACAACTGCAGTTTAAATCAGTGCCAAGGATAACACATTCATTTTGAGTAGATTCTACCAAGTGAATGTTCAAAGACTGTAGTTTAAGGTTAAGCCACCCAAGTCAAGAGCTGTGGGTAATGCCTTACTATTTTTGATCTTAAAACTGTACCTGTATGCATCACCAGGCCACTGCAGATGACTCAAAATGCTGTGGCATGTCTGGTGTTCAACCATCCGAGTTCAGTGCCTATGCATATAGAGACACTTGTGAGGTTCAACGCTCCTTCTCACCCACTCAGGTGTGTTGATGCTACCTCTGCATGGCATTAAATCTCAATCCCAGACTATTTTCATGTACAGATCCAAGCTGGTGGAATGGGTGGCCCACCTCCACACAAACTGTTGATTCTCTCAAGGTGTTTAAGAAGCAAATTAAGACTCTTGTTCTGCGAAGATCTGCCTAATTGATAATGGCTTTGATAGATTCTTGTAACAAAAGAAAGATGAATTAGACTTGTATTCTGTTTGGTTTAAAGCAGTGGTCTCAAACTCTGGTTCTGGAGGGCCACAATGGCTGCAGGTTTTCATTCTAACCCTTTTCTTAATTGGTGACCAGTTTTTGCTGCTAATTAACTCCTTTTCCTTTCATTTTAATTGACTTGTTTTTTTAAGATTTATTCCCCTAAATTTCTTCATTGTTCCTCTGAATTGCTTCATTTCTTTCTTTAAATGGCACCCAAACAGAAATGAAATGTGAAGTGAGTGAGCCAGCAGAAGACCAACTAAGTCAGGGCCTCAAACTTCTACCAATTTGTCTCCAACCAGTTTCTTAATTAGGAGCCGATTCTTGTTAATTAAAACCATTCTTTAATTCCATTGCTTGTTGCTGCTCTCACTGTGTAACAGCAGACAATTCTGAAATTGTTGATTGTTCTCTTTTCTAAGAGCACTGTTAAAATGTTTTGAGGACCTGAGCATTCTTGAGACCTTCACCTTTCTTTATTTTTAGATATTGTATGATGGACACCAGTTGTTTTGGCTCAATTTGTATCTCATTATTGTTTGGCAGCTAGTTAAGGAAAAAAACAATTGAGGGGTCTGAGTCTTCAAGAGCAAGTTAAAGTAATTAAAATGAATTTAAAAGAACTTAATTAGCAGCAAAAACTGGTCACTAATTAAGAAAAGGGTTAGAATGAAAACCTGCAGCCACTGCGGCCCTCCAGAATCTGAATTTGACACCCCATGTAATATGTTTTATTTTGTTGTAGTTTACTTTTTGATTTTTTTTTTGTTCTTAAGAAAAATATATTTTTAACTCAGTGGTAAAATCACCATTCACAAGAAGCTTATATGCTAGAATTGAAATTACATTTATGTGAGTATTATAAATAGTAAATATATAGTAGCAGTATAGTATATATATATGGCAGTAAACATTCCTGCTGCCAGTCGAACATATACACGTTTGAACATGAATTCTGTATATAATAAACTTAAGTTATAGCGTAATGAAAATTGCATAATTAGATCTGGACCACCCTATACGGCATGGTGGTGCAGTGGTAACGCTGCTGCCTCGCAGTAAGGAGGCCTGGGTTCGCTTCCCGGGTTCTCCCCGTGTCTGCGTGGGTTTCCTCCTGGTGCTTCGGTTTCCTCCCACAGTCCAAAGACATGCAGGTTAGGTGCATTGACGATCCTAAATTGTCCCTACTGTGTGTGTGTGCCCTGCGGTGGGCTGGTGCCCTGCCCGGGGTTTGTTTCCTGCCTTGTGCCCTATGTTGGCTGGGATTGGCTCCAGCAGACCCCCCCGTGACCCTGTAATTAAGATGCAAAAAAACCTGGTATGTATGTTTTTTGCCTCTCATCCAGTGCTGCTGCAATAATAATAATAATGCAGATACCTTTGATTCAATGAGATATGGGTTAGGTCACGTCGGGTCGGGGAGCATGTACTGGTACAGCGCGTTGCCGCACCCAACATATGATGAAACACCTCAGGATCCTGGTTGGTAACCCCCGAGGCAGACATGAGGTCCGGTTCCACCCTCCGGAAATGACCATCTATCTGCCACTGTCAGGTGTTACGTGGGTGTTCCCTTGGCCTGGTCCAACTGACTGGGTCCTCAGCCAGATCACCCTTGGGGAATCGCACCCCATGGCCGTAACTAACGCTCCCTCACAATGCAGGTAATGTGCCTCAGTTGGGACTCTGTCAAACGAGTGCTTGCTCACAAATTCAAACCAGCAGTACCCAAGGATTCTCCGAAGAGACCAAAGGAGTCCAGTCTGTCTCAGGTTATCGGATAGCATCCATGTCTCATAATCATACAGCAAAACGGGAAGCACCAGGACTCTATAAAGACTTGCTTGTAAAAGTAATCAGTAACTGTTAATGTGTTACCTTTCTGCTCACGAGATTGTACTACTGAGTTTAACACTATACATTCAGCTCATCAACACAAACTTAGTGATTTCTGAAATTTTGAGACAGATTACTTCAGCCAGGTGACGGAACAAAGCGATTTTCTGAAGAAAATATTCTGCCAATGTATTTTGTGGATACTTCTATCCATGGCTGCTGAAGGAGCGTACAAAGCAAATACATGTATAGGCTGACAGAGTGCAATAGATGTGGGCAGACTGCAGAATCTTTAACAGCAACTGGGTTATGGGTTCACATGGCCACATAATTGGATTATTTGCAGAGAAATCTATGCCATTTAATCAGGTTTGTCAAAGGCTAATAACCCAATTTCTCTATTTGGAATAATTGTTTATATGACATTTTAGAAATCAGATTTCTGTGAATAACTGGGTTATTGAAGCACATGTAAACACACTGTTGCCTTAAATCTTAGAAGTCTTAGGTTTGAATTCCGGACCTAGACACCGCCAGTGTGCAGTTTAAATGTTCTCTCCATGTCTTCATAGGCTTTCGCCAGATACTCAGATGTCCCCAAGATGCGAGGTGGTGTGCGAGTGACCTATGAAACTGTAGATTACCATTCCATGTGATTTTTATCAGAATATAGTAGGTGCACACGTCACTGCCTACAACAAAATTAATTGTGACCAGAAAAATAAAGAATAAAACCTGTTATAATGAATACAGTTTCAATATGTACATGGAACAAACTCTCCTAGGAGGCACACATCTCCTGGAATTTCAGATAATCAGCAGTCTGGTAAACTAAACACAATTTCAGACCTAATGCTTAAAAGAACACAAGATATCTACAGTAATGGAGGTCATTTGATGGCTCCAATAGTGCACAAATGGATTAGCTCCATACTCTTAAAAACTTCATTTAAAAAACACCTAAACACCTAATAACAAAATAATAACAAAATAACCACAATGTCAAAATAAAGTGGGGAAAGAAATACGGTCATGTGAGAAAGTAAGTACACCCCATGAAATGTTTTCTTTTTTAACATAAGTGGATATGGCAAAAAATTAAAATTTGATAGTACGCCATTAACATCTGTGGCGAAAAAATAAGTTTAGCCTTGGGTAAACAGCTGGTATTGCCACTTTTGGCAGAAACAACCTCAAGTATGCATTTTCCTTTGATTGTCTACCAGTCTCCTATATCAACTGGGAGGAGGTTTTCCTCACTCCTCTATGCAGAATTCATTCAGCTGTGAGAAACATCTTGAGCCCACAACTTCTCGGATAGGTTTCAAATCTGGGCGCAGCCATTCCAACCATTCCTTGGTAGATTTACTGGTATGTTAAGAGCCATTGCTATGTTGTAAGGTCCACGATCTTATGACAGATGGTCCCACATCATCTTCAAGCACCCTAGGTAAGGTGAAGAACGCATAATGGACTATCTGGTGACGAGCTGTTTAGGCCCTGATGCAGCAAAGCAGACCCAAATCATACCATTACCATCACCAATGTCTTAGGTTCCCTCAAGATTCTCTATAATGGCGTTCAAACAATTTGCTACTGATCTGGTGCACCTCATTCTAATTTTAGGTATTTGAGGTGGCGATAATGGCAGGGTTCTACTTATTTTTCCCACATGCAAAACTATACAACTGACTACAAAACATAAATATGGAGTGATGTTTTTAATATTATATTACTTTTATCTATAGATAATGTTTAAATGAAACACAAATCGATAGGTGTAAAAAAAGAAAAAATATACTTTATGGGGTGTAATTACTTTTTTACCTGAGGTGACTGTAAGCTACTTGGACTAGTGAGATTACATTTCAGATAACCACATTTGAGAATCAATCATCTGCTATGGAGGCAAAGACCTAAACAAGAGAACATGAAAAACATAGGAAATACAGAAAATGCAAAATATGATCTACAGTGCCCTCTGCTATTATTGGCACCCCTTGTAAAAATTAGTAAGAAGTGTTAGAAAAAAAAATCCACTTCTGAAGAACTGTCATCTTGCACTCAAAAAATGAGAAACATCTGACATTTAATTGAAACAAGGGCATTCAAAGAAAAAAATATCTATTTCTTGATGAGGGCTGTGTTTAACAAAAGCACATGTGCCACAGTTCTTGGCACCCCAGCACTTAATACTTTGTACAAACTCTAATTTGCCAATATAACAGTATGGAGTCTCCTTTTGAACCTTTTATAAGGTTAGAGAATACAGAGCATGGCATCGGAGACCATTCTTCTTTACACAATCTCTCCAGGCCATCCAGGCTCCTAGGCCCTCTCCTCTTCAGCTCACTCCACAGGTTGCAGAACTTTGATTTTCTGGTCAGTTAACCATTGCAGGGTTGATTTGGACATGTGTTTCAGATCATTAACCTGCTGGAAGATTCAATGATAACCCGGTTTTAGTTTCCTGGTGGAGGCACTCAGGTTTTGATTTAAAATCTCCTACTATTTCGGGGAATCCATGATGCCATGTACCCTAACAATGTTTTCAGGGCCTTTGGAGGAAAACACAGCCCCACAACATCACAGAACCTCCACCATATTTCACAATTAGGACAAGGTTCTTTTCATTATAGCCATCCTTCTTTTTTAAACCAAACCAACTTTGCATGTTTATTGCCCAAAAGTTCAATTTTTGTTTCATCAGACCATTGAACATGGTTCCAGTCAAAGTTGTAGTAACGTTTTACAAACCCCGGGCGCTTACATTTGTGGATAACTGACAGAAAGGGCTTCTTTCTGGCATACCTTCCAAATAACCTGTTGGTGTGGAGATGCCATCTGATGGTGGTTCTGGAGACTTGATAACTCCAGAATTTTACTTTTTCTTGCAATTCCACAACAGTGTTGGAATCATCATTGCCTTTATTGCCATCCTTCTGGGAGCAAAATAAACTTGGGCCCTCTTCCAGGAAAGTCTGTCAAAGTTCCAGATGATGACCACTTTTTTATTATTGCCCGAACTGTAGAAATGGGCATTTTCAGGTGAGTAGCTACCTTTTATTTATAACCATTCCCAGAGTTATGATGGGCAACACACTTCCCCTTCATTTGGATTGAGTGTTCCCTTTTCTTTGCCATGATGATGGTCGGTTAAGGAAATTTGGTTGTGTCTCCCCACATTTGTATCCCAGTTAATCAGGAAGTCATTGATTTCAGCAGGAATGTTCCTTCAAGCTCCAATCAACTTAACAATGTCCAATTTAAATGGGAAACATGCTTCAGTTACATTGTTTCACATTAAATTTCCAAGGGTGCCAACAATTGTAGCATGTGTTGTTAAAAATATTTATTTCTTGATGAGGGCTTTGTTTTTCTTTGAATGAACTCGTTTAAAAGTCAGGTGTTTCCCATTTTTTCCACTGTGAGATGACGGTTCTTCAGCAGTGGACACACTGCTTAGTAATTTTTACAAGGGGTGCCAATAATAGTGTAGGGCACTGTACCTGTATATTACTCCTAAAAAGAATTAAATAAGGCCTTGTAGTATGTTAGCAAGTATGGTGATTGGAGAGAATTCTTTAAAGTGCCTTTGCTACACACACTGAGGCATAATGAAACAGTGAGCATTCTTGGAGAAAGATGCCAATAGCTGTGGGGTGAAGGTCTCGCCCTTTTCGATTGAACAGAACGAAGGCAGCTTATGGCAGTTACAGACTTTGGCAGAGGTTACTGGCACTGATTTAGAGAGGCAGAATCCCAGAAATTATTTATTTTATAGTGAGAGTAGCACAAGTGAAAGAGGAAACAAAGGTTAGTTTAACTGTATAATCAAACCGTCAATAACATGACATCATCAGATCAAGGTGATGGTATCAGTCTTATGTATTTGCCAAAGAGTAGATTCTATACATGAAATGGCCGCAGTGTGATGTTAATACTCCATGAAAATATATATGATGTCAAAAAATAAATTGGGGACAGATTATAGTTCCACATGAACCAGTCATGAAGAGGTGAAATAGTTGGGTGGTTATGTGTAGCATTTCTATTGTAAATTACAGAGATGACTGGCATTCCTTTCAACAGAAAATAAAATATTTTGAACAGTAAGGGTCACTATCCAATAGGGGTTTGCTCCCATATTAATAAACACAAAAATGTGCAGTTAGTAGGTTTGTGAACATTTTTATTAGAGAGAAACATTCACAATATAAAATACATAATAAAAACACACAGTACATTATATATATGCTAAATAGTAGACATGAATGTTTTAAATTGGTTTATTCACAAAGTACATTTGTTAAACATTTTAAATATTTTTACATACGGCTCATCTGTTATAAAGCCTCAGATTGCTTAATTTATTCATGTCTTCACACAGTTGACAAGCATAACTGAATTACTAATACTTCAAGAAATAAAAATGGATTATTGCCCAAGTTATTGGACTTAAAAATGTATATATTAAAAAAAAACAAACCACACACAAAGCTGCTGGTGTAATGCTCCCTTTGTCTCACTGTATGACCCTGAGCACATCAGACAATCTGCCTGAACTCCTTCCTACTATACAGTAGTGCCGTCAAAAAAGTATTTAATTACCACCCTGCTTATTAAAATGGATTTTCTTTGTTCATCTTTATTAAAGCTGCCAATAACTCTTGTAATACTTTACAAAATTAACCGAGTAATCAGTCAAGAACAGCCAAGCCTCACTTTAATTGGGTTGTGCTCACCAGAGAACAATACTTTTTTTTGTTAAAAGACACCTAAAAATGCATGACAAGTGCAACAGGCAGACACACATTGAACCTGCAGGTGAAATCTAAAGTATCAAAAGAACCAGTTGACGGAAGTATGCGTTACCAAGAAGAATACACCAAGTATGACAAACAAGAGGTGACCACTCAATCAATGAAGCTTGTTTAGCCAATAGCTAAGCTGACTAAATATCTCATCCAGATTCACCTTAAAGGTCGTCAAGGTTTCTGCTTTCACGATGCAGCAGGTTGTTCCAGATTCCCACCACTCTGTGTGAAGGAGTGTTTTCAGGCTTTGGTCCTCAATGCCATTACCCAACAATTTAGCATCGCCAATCGTCCCAACCTGCAAGTCTCTGGACTGTGGGAGGGAACCCACACCGACACCAGGAGAACACACAAACTGTACACAAAGAATATCTGGGACGTAAACTTCAGTCTGCTTATTGCAAGAGAGCAGCACTACTACTGTGCCATCGAAATGTCCAATCATCAAGGGAAAAAAAAGTTACCAAAAAATAGTATAGATGAAACAGATTTAAACACAACCCATAGCAATCAAAGAAAAAAGTGAGTTGATAAATCACCTAAAAATAAATTAGGCAAACTCAAAAATAGCTCTGTTTATGCATTTTTGTTCTTTTGATTGCTATGGATTTGTTTGTTTTTCTTACATTCCAATGTTGTTGGCATGAAGCACAGACACAGTATACAGTTCTGCAAGTTTTATACAGTCAATGCCATGCTTCGTTTTCCTGTAAGCGAATTTCATTTCGACTTACTTATATTTCATGTATTTTTGATAACATACAATCAAAGTAAAAAGTATTTGAAACCTTTGGAATGATCTGGTTTACTGCATGAATTAGTCATAAAGAGTGATCTGATCTTCATCTAAGTCACAGGTACTGATATACACAATGAGCTTAAGCCAATGACACAAAAAAATTCTACTCTTTCGTGTCTTTATTTTACAAACACATTCAATGTTCACAGTGGTAGTGGAAAAAGTAAGTGAACCTTGGGATTTAATAACTGGATGACCCTCCTTTGGCAGCAATGACCTCAACCAGGCGCTTCCCGTAACTGCAGATCAGGCCTGCACATTGTGCGGGGGGGGGGATTGCAGCCCATTCTTCCCTGCAGAATTGCCTTAACTCTTCCATATTCTTTGGTTGTCTTCTGTGTATGGCTCTCTTCAAGTCATTCCAAGGCGTCTGGGCTCTGACTGGGCCATTCCAAAAGGCAGAGTTGGTTCTTCTGAAACCATTGTGCTGTGGATTTGCTGCGATGTTTGGGGTCATTGTCCTGTTGCATCACCCAGCCTCTTCTGAGCTTAAGTTGACGGACAGACACCCTCACATTATCCTGGAGAATTTGTTGATAAACTTGTGAATTCATTTTCCCCTCAATGATGGCAAGCTGTCCAGGCCCTGATGCAGCAAAGCAGGCCCAAATCATGATGTTCCCTGCACCATACTTTACTGTAGGGATGATGTTTTGATGTTGATATGCAGTACCCTTTTAACATCAAATGAAGTTCTGCTTGTTCCTCCCAAATAGTTAACTTTTGGTTTCATCACTCCACAAAACATTTTCCCAGTACCGTTGTGGAGTGTCCATGTGCTCTTCCGCAAACTTCAGGCATTCAGCAATTTTCTTTTTTGATAGCAGTGGCTTCCTTCTTGGTGTCCTGCCATGGACTCCTTTCTTGTTCAATGTTTTGCATATAACTGACTCATGACAGAGATGTTAGCCAGTTGTAATGACTTCAAGTCCTTTGCTGTCACTCTAGGGTTCTTCTTTACCTCATTGCTGACTTTGCGTTGTGCTCTTGGGGTCATCTTGGCAGGGCTTCCACTTCTAGGCAGAGTAGCCACAATACCAAATCGTCTCCATTTATAGACAACTTGCCTAACAGTAGACTGATGAATATCTAAAATCTTTGAGATGACTTTGTAACCCTTTCCAGCCTTATGTAGATTAACAATTCTCGATCTTAGCTCTTCAGACAGCTCTTTTGTGTGAGGCATGATTCCCATCTGGATATGCTTCTTGTCAAAAGCTCAAACTTTATAGTGTTTTTGCATCAATCAAAGTAATTCTAGGCCACACTTCACACCTCATTAAATGGACTCCAGGTGTGCTAAATTCTGCCTGCAATGAGCTTTTTAAAAAGTCATTAGCTTAGGGTTCACTTTTTCCAACCTTCAGTTTCAGTTTGAATGATTTATTCAATATGGTCAAAAATTTTCTGAAAATCTGTATCTTTATAGGAGACTGTGTTTATTCATTATTGTGACTGACATGAAGATACGACCATGTTTACATGGGAATTAGACATATAGATAATTCCTAGGGGTTCACATACTTTTTACTTTGTATACAACAATTTTACTGCAAGTCAATTTTATTTTGCATTTATTGTCAACCTTCTCCTGCAATACTGTAGATTTCACCTTGGTTAATTATGACAACCCATGAAAATATGGAGTAATAACAGGGACAGGAAAAATAGATAGATAGATAGATAGATAGATAGATAGATAGATAGATAGATAGATAGATAGATAGATACTTTATTAATCCCAATGGGAAATTCACAGAAAAATGTTGTGTTCATAAGAATTACTTATGAATGCTTTGAAAACACTTTACTTTTTCTGTGTCCAACAGTTCCTGACTCACCAGTAAGAAAAAACACCCACATATGATTTACCATTCAGCAATTCTTGATGTCTAATCATACAAGGCATCAAGCTTTTTGAAGTTCCCCCATAGTTTGGGTCCTCCAGACTCAACAGACCCTTATTTTCAGGCCATGTTTGAACCATAGTTTGTGCAGGAAAGTACGCCCTAATGATAAGAGTAAACCAATAGGGGTCTTCACCAAAAATGATCAGAAGGACTTGCGGTTGTGCAGGCCATGTCAATTAACCCCAGGGGTTCGACCCCTAAAGAGGTACAAGGTGTCAAAGATGCGCCTTGTCACATGTGGAGTGCCATTTTATGCTATTTTGAAATTGCTGATCACAAATATATATTTTTCATATCCGATTCTTAACCGGTGGACCTACTGTAATCCTCCAATAGCCTCTCCCAGAAGGTTAAAAATGGTAAATTTCAAACATAGGCATGTTGGGTATTTTTTAAGACTATTTCAAGGTCAGTGGCTACAACAATGGTTATTTTTTTATCCTTTTACCTCAAAAAAAAAATGACAAATTTCTGTTACAATTGAGAACACTCAAGATTTTAAACATTTAAATTGAAGCTCACACTAATTCATATATTTGATGCAATTATTATTGTTTATTATGTATATCTACCTCATGCAGTAAATCACTCATTAACACCCCAATTTAGTGTGGCTTACACTAATTATACATCCCCCCAACACAGCCATGTGATGATTTTCACAATGAAATGATGCTAGAAGTTCTTAAAGGTTATCTACACATCAGTACATAAATAATAAAACACCATCTAAGCAGGGATGAGTTTTGTTGTTGATATTAGTTATTTAGGGCTGCAGACATTAATCTAGGAGGAGTGGATTGACTAACAAGTTCATCAGAAAAGAGTGTTAAAATCAAACATTAGCTTCTCAAAGTTTCATTTAACGGAACATTATAAATGACATTGACACCCCCTTGTTTTAAACTAAACTAGTCAACAATATGCACTATGTACTGCTTACATTCCCTTCCAGACAGTATCAGTAAATAAGGTATGCCACCAGTCTTGGGGACGTTTGAGCAAGTCTTTCAATCTCACTGTCACATTTTAAATAAAAAAATACACATTCATCCAATTAAAATATTACATACCTCAAAAGCTGGGAAATTAAACTGTTCAGAAGAAAACTGCACATTTTCTGAGAGCCACTGGATACTGTAGGAAAGATGCTACATCGAATAAAATATTATTAATTGGTGGCTCCAAAACTTGTCTGATGGAAGTGCAACCTGGACTAGTCTGGTGTCCCATTCACTGTTGGGAGTCTGTCTGATGCAGAATGGACAGTCCAGCTCCTTATACCTTTAAACTGGGCTAATCAGACTCATAAAAGTGATGAACAAACAACAATAAATAGAATGTGAGCAATCAGTCCCCCACATTTTGAAATCTAAGGCAAAAATTGCTAAAGATTTTTATTGGCAAATGTAAACTTAGAAAAGATGATACAGTGTCATGGAAAAGTCTGGGCACCCTTCCTTAAAATGACTGTTACTGTGAATAGTTAAGTGAGCAGAAGGCATAAAGTTAAAGATGACATTTCTTTTTAGCATTTTATGCATGATTAGTGTATAGTTTTTGTTTTGTGCAATCGTAGTGATACAAGGAAAGGAGCACCATGCTAACATTTGGGCACCACAAGATATTTTCCCAAGATTTTGGACCTTAGCTTTTTAGGGTTATGGTGTGTTCACAGTCATTGTTGGGGAAACCCCAGGTGATGCAAATTACAAAGCTAATACCAACAATCAGCAGCCATGGGCTACTCTAACCAGCTGCCTAACACTCTGACAAATAAAGTAACTGATGCTAACAAAGCAGCAGAAGGCTACAAGAACATAGCAAAGTATTTTCTGGTAGCTGTTTCCTCAGTTCATAATGTTAAGAAATGGCAATTAACAGGAACAGTGGAGGTCAATTTGAGGTCTAGAAGAGCAAGAAAACTTTCTGAAAGAACTCCTTGTTGGATTGCTTGATTGCAAATAAACCCCACGTTTGACTGTAAAAGACCTCAAGGAATATTTAGTAGACTCTGGAGAGGCGATACCTGAACAAATATAACCTTCACGGTAGAGTCAGCAGAAGAAAACCTTTCCTACATCCTAGCCACAGAAATTCAGGGTCTTACGTTTGCAAATGAATACCTAAACAAGCCTGATGCACTCTAGAAACAAGTTCTATGGGCTGACGAAGTCAAAAAAGAAGTTCTTGGCCAAAATATGCAAAGGTATGTTTGGAGATAAAAAGGTTGCCGAAGTCCAGGAATGGAATGCCTCTCCACCTATTAAGCATGGGGGTGGTTCGATCATGCTTTGGGCTTGTGCTGCAGCCAGTGGCAAATGGAACACGTCGTTGGTAGAGGGTACAATGGACTCAAATACCAGCAAATTCTGGAAGCAAATTCTGCAAAATAGTTGAAGTTAAAGAGGACAGAGTCCTACAACAAGATAGTGATGTGAAACACACCTCAAAATCTACAATGGAATACCTCAAGAGGTGCAATCTGACAGTTTTGCCATGGCCCTCACAGTCCCCTGCCCTAAACATCCTTGAAAATCTGTGGATGGATCTCAAAAGAGCAATGCATGCAAGATGGCCCAAGAATTAGAATGGACAAAAATACCCCAAGTAAGAATGGAAACTCTTAGCTGGCTACAAAAATGTTTACAAGCGGTTATAGTTGCCAAAAGGGGTGTTTCCCAAGTACTCATCATGTCAGGTACCCAAACTTTTGCTTCAGACCCTTTACATTTTTTGATATTTTGAACCTATACATAATGGAAATAAAAATCTAATCTTGCTTTATAATTAAAGAAATGTTTAATTTTTAACTTCATGCATTTTGGTGATCAGTTCATCTTCTAATCACTTAACTATTCACTGTAACAGACATTTTAAGCAAGGGTGCCCACACTTTTGCATGCCACTGTATATAGCCTTACTTAATATTCCCAAATCACACGGGCAATATTAGACTGGCCAAGCAGAGAAATTTGGAGATGCTCTTTTAAGGTTTCAAACCCAGTTACCTATCAACTAGCTAATGATTGGCCGACTTAATTTAATGTGAACCAGTGTCTGGAGATTTAAACCAACTTTCACATCAACTCTCCTTTATTAAATAAGCTTCTTAAATGTATACTGTCTGCTATGGTCTGGATTTCTGTTTCAATACAAAAACGTACAATACAGGTCACAAAGCAGTGTTTTTAAGAATCCCTCTGCTTTAATCAGTAATGTCAATACTTGTGCTGTATCATCCATTAAAAAAACCAACACAGAAATATGGCCACATTTATACCAGCTTGACAAAGTTTGCGCTACAGATGAATCCATTATTTGCATGCAGAAAGAAAAACCAGAAAAAAAAAGTTTCTGAAAAAGGTCACTATTAAAACTTGCATCTACTGCCTTGAACTAGCAACTTAAAACTTTAACACAAAGTTTGAAAATGGGCAATACTTTATAACAACTTTCTTTATAGATTACTAAAACAATATATAATAGTACCTAAGAAATTACTAATTCACATACATTCAAACATTTACATCATTAAATCATTTATATATTGATAACATTTTCATTAAAAATGTATCAGTATTGTATAATCCTTCACTACATCTATCACAAAACATTTATTAGTTGTAGACCTTTTGTGGCACCAAATTGAAACTTGAAAATATTATATCTATGTATTCTGAACATATTAATTTAACTCTGACTTAAGGGGTTCAGAGTTGTAAATTCATCCTGAATTCTGTACTCATGATTGGAGCAAGTTGATTTTTTTCCTTCTAATTATAATTAAAGTTGATAAATTGGACCACATACCAAGAAGTTTTAACACTAATGTTACCTTTTAAATCAACCTCAGAGAGGTTGTGGCTTATTTAAGATGTTATGAATGATTAATCAACTCAGAAAACCAGTAAATCCTGGATTTCAGTTCAAACTGGGCGACACTGAACTTAATGCAACATAAAATCAGAGTTTATTTACCAAATAGACATACTTTTTTTTTCTTTTCCATTTCTTAAACCTTCATCTTGAATATTCAAGAAGTAATGTTACCATGCAAATGAAGGGCATACTCATGGTCCATTAAATGATCATGCAGGTCTTCAAGTGCATCAGATCTTGGACTCATTTTTTCATATTTTTAATTTCAAAATAAACCAAGAATTCTAATACTGCTTTAGTCCATCACTAATCACTATTTTCCCCCAGCAGTACCTTAGATGTGTCCTCATATAATCATAACTGTATTAATCTTTATTATTCTAAATTAAATGTATTAATTTTCCAAAATACATTTAACTCCACACAATATACAAGAATAATACCTTTTTAGAAACTGAAAACTTCTATCGTGTCACATTTTGGCACATCCCTAGGGCACACTGCTCCAAGGCAATTGTAAATTAATATTTTAATCTAATCCTCTTATCAGAAATTCTTATCCAGAATGGATTTTACTCTGCAAAAAAGTGTGCCATGCCTGAATTTCACCTCCATCCCTCAACTTTTCCTGTACCTTTTTTCTTTCCAACTATTTTAAAAAGAGTTACATTATAAATAAGTAGTAATACAGCATAACCATGGACTACATTACCCATAAAACCTTATGTGAATATATCAAGTATATTTAAAATCGTACACTGAGAAAACTGAACATAAATACCTACTTAATTTAAAAATGATAATGAAATACAGCAAGTACGTCAGCAGATCTATGCTCAAAAGGCTAAAAACAAAGCACACTTATGAATTACTGTTTATAATTTTGAATGTTATAAAAAAATATTTAGCATATTTTAAAGATTTTCTGGTGAGGAAGACCTGAAGAGCTCAACATTTAGACTTATTCTACCTTTCATTAAATTTTCCAGTTATTTACTGCTTTAGAAATTTGAATTCTTTGACCCATCTCAGTTATGGTGACAATTTTAAAAAAAGTATTATGAAAGATGACCAAACTAACCAAACAAAATCTGCAATATTGCTTGAATATAATAATGCAATTCAATTTTAACAGAAATAATCTGAAGTGTGATTTTTATTAATTACAATTGATGCTTGTCTCAGAACAGAAATCTGCTTTCAATATGGCAAAAGGTAACATTGTGAAATGCAAGTTAAATTTTATAAGAAACCAAGTTAACCCCATATAATTATGGATAATAAATTTCACCATTATTTGACTTTCTTAGCTTAAAAAAAAAAATTAATAGACACGTTGCAAAAAAAAAAAAAATGTTCTGACGAAAATGGCCAATAGTACATTACAGTCTACAACCCAGTAATCCTACAAATGTTACTGTAATTACTTATCTTTCTGATTCACTGCTGAAGTTCATCAGCAATTATCAATAAAGTTACGACACAATTCATTTTTAAAAGGATTTATTTTTGATATGCATTCTGAAAAAATACAACTATTCTACTTTTAATTATTTTACTTGTGATGTGAAGTCACAAGCATTGAGTAGAAAAGTCAAATATTTGCAAAGGCTTTTTATTATAATTAACAATTTTTAAATGAAATGCAATTTTTCTTCACCTCAGACTTTGTCAGATTGACATGTCCTATCATTTTATCTTGGACTAGATATAAACACATCAATTACTCCATCAGTGAAAGCCTTATAGCTTTTATAACATTTAATCAGACAATTCATTTTATGTCTGTATTGGAACTATTCTTGACAGTTTCATTACTGTGATTGATTTGCAATTATGGATGTATTTTACAGAGAAATAATTTATCAAGGGCAGTAGATTTAGCAATGAACTTTGACGGAATATGAAAATTCTTATGTAATTTTTGAGAGAACTGTTTTTTTTTTTTTTTTAAACAGGCAGTGATTTATATCCTTGGTGAAATTCAAATGTTTCATAAAATGTAGTATATGGCTTACTAATGAGGCTCTTTTTAATGTAGCCTATGGTTGCTCACACAGAAATATAAAGCAATCAGAAACAAGGTACAGTTTCACTTGGCTTCTATGTGCTTTCTCAGGGACCCAATTAACAGAGCATGCAAAACTCATTCAGTTTGTCCACACATTGCACTAAAACCTTAAAAAAAACAAGTAGAACACCTTACAAACAAATGCTTAAAATTTGAATCTCAATCACAGTAGAGTAGGGACACTAGCTGCCTTTTAAATAAAGGGCTAAATTAAAAAAATGTCCATTAAAACATATCTTTAACTAAAGGTTAAAAAAAAACCAAAACACACTTTTAACATGGTTAATATGCAACATTTTGTTGCACATATCTGAATACAAGTAAATGGGAAACAGAAAAAATAAAATCTACATAATGGCTCATAACTTGTATATACCTGAATATATGTTTAAAAATATTTTTAACTCAGCTCATTTTTTTCTAACTCTTACCTGTTTAAAAAAAAGAGGTTACCTGAGAATGTGTTTATTTTTTTTTCCTTGAACTTGAGAAAGAGCAATGACTATCATTAATCTAGCATATAGGTCACAAATACAGCATCCAAAAAAAAAAAGAATTTTATACTATATATCATATATAGTATTGTAGTACATATGTGTGCACAAATACAAACTTTTCGGACAGTTCAATTTTTTTTTACAGTTTAAGAAAAAAATTTACAAATTTTCACTTTAACACAATTGAAAAGTTATTTTAAAAATATAGTAAAATAAAAGTAAGTCCATTTGAATTATATCTTCAGAAAAAAAGGATAAATTGGGGATTTATTTTTTTTTTATGTGCCTATAAGTACAAAGAGGTAAACTGTGAACAACTGTTCAAGTTGCGGACTGCTGGTGATAACGAAACAACCGACATGTAAGATGAATGAGGCACTTCCAAAACCCCATGAATTTGAATAGTTCAGTTATTCAATCTTTGTAAAAAGTTTGCAGTAATAAAAATAATGCTCCCACTAAATTAAAACATTATGGATTTAAACTAAAATACATGTAGGTGCTCAGTTGATGAGATTATGTAACAAGTACTGTATCCACTTGTAATTTAATAAAAAAGGAAATAGTGACGTGTTACTGCAATAAAAAAGGGGAGGTCTAGAAATATTTCAACTGAAATACCTCCCTCTTTTACCAGTATTGGTTGTTTGTTCTTTGCTGAACTGCAGGTTAATGTCTTTAACATTAACTGGCTCTAGGCTAGCCCAGGGATCCTCAAGCATTGAAGGTCTGTAATAGTTTTCCACATCATTAGACACTCTTTTCTCTATGCCGCGTGCAGAAGCAAATGGTGTAGATGTCCTTGGTGAACCCTTTGAAAGAAAAATGATGTAAGGAAACATTTAATAAGTAAATCTATAAATCAATGCAAAATTTAAAAAGGATCTTAAAAATAATGTATTATATTGAATACAATTAAGAATATGTCTAATTATAAAAGAATTAGCATAATTAATCAAGTGTGTATCTCAGTGAGTAAAATAAAATATAAACAAAAGTTAGGTTGTTAGCAATAAATGTATGCATTTTATAAAATACTTTATGTGCACCTGGAAATTAATTTAATAGGCATTACAGCAAACATACATAAAAGAAACCAAATTATTTAAAAAATAGTTAAGTGGAAACAGCCAAACAAGTTATTACTGTATATGGTGTTTAGGTTTTGGATTGCTCATCTACAGACCTTAGAAATAATTGTGTCATCAAAAGTACAGATTTCAGTTACTTTTCAAAAGATAAAAAGTTTATGCCACAAATTACTATTTTCTACAAAGAAGCGATCATTAGGCTCTTTTGGCAAGTTTAAATTTTCTGTTATATGGGGGAAAAAAGGAAAGAAAAAAAATGCATCAGCAAAGATGGATTAAAAAATTTGCAATTCAGAAGGCCCCTTGAAAGCCTTTTACCACTATCGAGCCCTAATGGATTGATCAGTATGTCAGATTCTACACTGACATGAGAAGTTAAGGCAGGAGTGCATTGCCTTGGGTTTTTTGCCGCAGAAACAAATGTGCACTCTGGTAATAACTTTTCATGTCCTTAAAGGTAACAGCGCCACAAACATTTTGCTGGGTGAAAAGACATTTTTTGCATAACGGTGACGTGTTAAACATCAAATTACAAATGATTAGCTTTTCCCAAACCAGGCAGACTCAATAATTTCCCAGGTCACTCAGTCATGCTATGGTTCTTATAATGATAATAAAAAAAACAAAAAAACCACACACTAAAAAAGTTGTTCCAGATTAACCAGAATCTCCTGTGACTTGTGTACAATTGCACACAAGGACTTTATATAAAATTCTTGAGAACTGATATGAAGTGTTGATATGGGAAACTACAATGTTACATGTATGTTTTACTCATTATTCATTTTCCACAAATTCCTGTCTGTCCATCTGTCTCAGAAGAAACTATTAATCACGCCCATGACAGGACTCTTGATCAACGACTGAAAGGGAGAGACAGATCTTTACTTCAAAAGATCAATCTCACCTGACTATGTTACCTGTTTATGCCCAGTACTGCTTATTTAACAACGCTTCAGCAAAAAAGTGTTTTGCATGTCCAGATAACTGACTGATTATGTAAAACTGAGTTGCTTGAGCACCCATCCCCAATACATTTTTGCTATTGTTTGCCACTGTGCAATAGATGATAAAAAGACAGATACCAAAGGAATTGTACAGTAAAATAAGGATAACGGTGACAAACTGCATACTTCCCAACCTGTATGTAAAGCTTTACATGCAGCTTGCATTATTAGTACGGCACTGCTTGGGGTATCTAGTGACAATGAATTTAAAGTTTTTAAGTTTAGGAGGATATGAACATGCAGACAATTCTACTCATGACATCCATTCCTCACCACTAACCTCCCAACCCAAAATGACAATTACGGCATGGTGTTTTTGATGGGAAGTCCTGCCTTCCCCTCTGATTTAATGGTCAGGAGTCCTGTCTTCCATTCAAAAGCATGGAAGGAGCTTCCTGTTGGTGGAGTACTTTAATTTTTTGAGTTATTTATTTAACAATATTTTATGAAAAAAAATACATGTTGTGCATGCTGTGAACATAACTGACTGAACGAACTGACCTGCAACATTTTTTGAGAGATTTCTTCATAGACCTATTGATACAGTTTGCTGTTGTACAGCACTGGTCATGGTAGGTTTCCCTTCTGTCACAGACATTACATAAAAGAAAAAATTTTTTTCTTGTTTGTTACTACAACATACATGGGGTGAGTAACATATTGGAGTAGAGTTTTTATTTAAACCTTATACTCATTAAGTATGTTTTAGGGTTGAAAAATACATTGGATATGAAAACTGTGGGAATCATTAACTTAAAATTTTGTCTCAAACAATGCAAGGCTGAAATCAAATCAACCAAAAGCAAATAGTTTTTTGGGAAAAATAAAATTCATGTTTAACTGGCTAGTACAGATCTCTGTCCCTTGACTTACTCTGGAAACACTGCATACAAGACGAAAACCGCATGGTTATCTTTTAAAAAAAAAAAAAATAGTGCTCTGGAATCTTCTTCAGCAATCACCATTTGAAGCCAAAAGTCCGGAACTATGAGGCAACAGTACCAACTACTGTGTCATCATGCTTAAAAAAACATTTACGATGCCTCAGTTGCAAAAACCACACCCATTTACTAGTGGCTTTAACGGAGTTAAGTTAATCACCCACATTCCATGTCACATTCACGAGAATTTTCTTTTCATTCTAAATAATTTGATGCAATTCTTATTAGCCCCAAATAAAATCATATAATCGACAATGGATATGAATAGTTTTCCTGGATAATAAATTGATAAAACACCTACTAAAGTATTAATAATTGTCACTTGTTCACCCACAACAAATAGAACTTTGTCAATTCACATTTGGTGAACATCTTTGTAGCACATCCAGAACAAGGTTTACGTCAGTCAGATCCTCTCTGAATTTTGTATAGCACCCAGCAAAGACTGAAAAATATTTCAGAAAAACAGTTACCAGCCCAGTGCTTCAGAGAAAATAATCCTTATGGCTTAACAAATGTTTCGGGGAGCAAGGCAAATTATGTGCAACCACACATACTGATGGTACGCCACTTTACTAAACATTGACATTTGCAGAATTCCGTCTCGGGGGAAAACAATTCGACATATTTTTTAACGATTTATACCAGAAGAGCTCGACCTTGCTGGATAATTTTAAGAGTAGCAGTATACGGGATGTCTGCACATTGCGTTACTAAATGACTCATACTTTTGCTGCCGTTAAAATCATCTCTTCAAAAAGGGAGAGAGAAAAAACGAAGAGTCCAAATGTACCCGAGTTCGTTCTTTGTCTGAAGTAGAAGGACGTTGTTCAAAAACGAACTCTAACGACCCTTAAGTAAAAGGGAAATGCAGTAGTCTACGTATGTATTTTACCTGATAGCTTCTCTGCTGTCCCGGACTGCGCTGATGCCGCTGCTGTTGTTGGTATGGATGGCCTCCCGGTGAAGTACCATATGGAGGCGTGTACCTAGGACTCTGTCTCCGCGGGGTATGACCCGGAGACGGACTGCTATACCTTCCCATACCGCCACCGCCACCGCCGCCGCCGCAGTTACTGCCGTGAAAAATCTTCGGAGGAGTATTAGGAGATTTTCCAGAATAAGGCCAGTGCCCTTGGCCTCCTGTAGGAGACGTCGAATTAGGAAATCCCCAAGCCTGAGAGTGTATCAAGCTTGCATGGCCACCACCTCCACCTCCGTATATATCTCCTGGTGGTGGACTCTGAAATCTTCCGGCTCTTTGAACCATACCACCATTGCTCGGGGGAGCTGGATGTCGAAAACTCTGCCTATACATTGTCTCGAAATTAAAAGTCAGGTATATTTCTTACTAAACGTAAGCTTCGAATAAGCAAAATATAAAAACAAAAACTTAAACACAACGAAAGCACTCCACATTAAATTGTTCAACACAACGCAGCGCAACGGAAAAAGGAAACGCTCCGTGGTGAAACTACCGCGCACACGAAACGTTCCTACCTCCCTTCAGTTCCATTGCATTGCATTGGTTTCATCTCCGCCAGGCAACTAAGATCCAAGCTACAGTGGATGTGGGACTTTTTTCACCCTGCTGCAGATCCTATTTATTACACACAGAATGTGTTTTGATCTTCCTTAACATGATACTGTTGTTGTGTGGATAAGTGAGTGGAGAGTCTTAACCTCTATTCTTGTAGTAGGACGTGTATAAATGCGGTCGGAAAATAAATGAGCGTACTTTCATTTGTTGCAAAAACACGCCCAATTGACGCAGATGCAAATTTACATATTTGTGGGCGTGACTGTGATGAGGCATTTTTGATGGGTAAAGTATATAATGAGTGTAAATCAGAATTTTGTGTACAGCCAACAAATAAAAAAAGCTGAGTGAAACTGGAAAATCATCCTCAGAGATGAAAGTATATTTTGAGTGCTTCGGGAGTGGATGCTAGTTTGCGTACGATCTACCGCCATGTACACCAGACTCCAATGTCCCGAAGAAATCCTCAGAAAGAACCATCTCCCCAAAAATCTGCACCTTGCCTTTTATCACTGTTCCATCGAGAGTGTGCTCACGTACGGACTGTGGTACGGGACTGTGTGTGTGGTACGGCAGCTGCACCTCCTCAGAAAGGAAAGCGCTCCACAGGGTCGTCAGGACAGCGGAGAGAACAATTGGTTGTACCCTCCCCACTCTAAAACAAATCTATACCTTCCGATGCCGCAAAATAAGCAATAGACATTTCACAGGATTCATCACATCCCGGTCATTGCCTCTTCCAGCCTTTGCCATCGGGCAAGAGATACAGAGCAATGAAAACCAGGACAAACCGCCTTAAAAACAGCTTTTATCAGCAATCATGGCCCTGAACTCAGAATAAAACTGCTCCTTATCATTCTCCCAATGTGCAATATAGACCTTAAGTCAGCCAGTGCAATTTGTACATTTAAACAGTGCAATTTGTATATATGACATGTGTAATTTGTTTATTTTGTAAAGTACTTTTATTACTATTCGGTTTGTTATTATTTTCTCTCTTCTTGTCTTTTTAACTCTTATGCCTCACACTGAGTCGACTGCACCTTCAATTTCGTTGTTCCTTTGTAAAAGTGACAATGACAATAAAGATCTATCTATCTATCTATCTATCTATCTATCTATCTATCTATCTGTCTGTCTGTCTGTCTGTCTGTCTGTCTGTCTGTCTGTCTGTCTGTCTGTCTGTCTGTCTGTCTAAATAGACGTCCAAGAAACTGCACAGGAACTTACTGTTTATTTTCCAAGGTGCGGCATTATTGAGCCACACCGTATGGCACACTACAATTAATCCGACATGCCTAAAGCATATAATAAAATAATACTTGAATAGTTTGATTATAGCAAAACTATTGAAGCTATTAAAAAACCAACGGATGAAAATGACGGGAAATCTACGCATAAGTTATGTAAAGAACTAGAAAGGGTGTTTGGTGTGCACATCGGCGAAACGACAATAAGAAACTCAACGAGTAAACTGGGATGGCAATATGGAACCGTAAGTAATGTCAAACTCAGTCTGCCTTTTTTTCTGAGAACTTGGTACTTTCTCGATGTGTGTAAAATACAATTGTAAAGTTTTAGTTAGGGTGTAGGAAAAGTTTCCACGTGACTCACAAGATCAATCGTCGCGGGCAAGTGCTTTTGAAGTGACGTTTTGTCAAAAAGCGAGAGGTACGGCTTTTAAGCAATTACTTACTAAGTAAATGAGTTGTATGATTCGAGCAGTAGTTCTAAGTGTTTTCTGTAATAATAAATGCATTAAAACAGAGAATAAAAAACTGATTTTTTTTTTAATTTCTCGGATGTGTGCACTCTTTATATTAGATGACCCAAGCTGGCAGTCTGATATCGCTGACAAGAAGAACAGTGACAAATTAAGAGAACAGCTGGAATCAGCAACGCACATATTAAAGGAACAGAGTGCCGAACTGGAAAAAACAAAAGGCCAGCACTGAACAACAAACGACCGCACTAAAGAATATTAGGAGAGAATTGGGGCATTTGAAAATGAAGTAGATTTCCTCCAGTGTGGAATTGGCACCAGGAATCTTTCCAGATGAGGAATTGGGGGAGATAACATCTGATGTGGATGTTCATTTGCAACAGCGTCCTGCTGGAAAACCTAGATGGTATGCTTCTATTTTTTTTCACGGACTTTATCTCCTTTGAAAAATATTGTGCATGGGCATCCAAGGTAAACTGGGATGGCTCCAGAGAAGAAAGCATTGCCAGAGTGAAAAGATTTATCATGCTGAAGGTGGTCAAGGAATATCCAGATCTGCAAACTTCGGATAGACAAAGTATAAAAGCCTGAGTTAATGAATTTTTAAGGTGCCCTCCGGAATCAATGTAGCATGTCAAACCGGTTACATATTTATTCATACTAAGATTTTTAAGTAAACCTACATTTAAACTTTATTTTTTGATTAAAGATGCCTTTCTAAACCATCATAGTACCTATAATTATGTATATACATTTAAATTTATTACAGTGCACAAATAAAATGACATCTGAGAAATTACTTTTGCTGAAAATAAGAATTGCATGTCATAATATAAAGATTCAGTAATTTAAGGTGGCACAGCAGTTCAGTGATTAGCACTGCTGCTTCATAATACTAGGACATGGACTTAAATCCCTGCCAGGTTATTGAATAATTCTCACCATGTCTTTTTGGGTGTTTCTCCAAATATTCTGATTTGTCTTCCATGTCTCAAAGATGATCAGGTTAAGGTAACTGACATGTTGTGAGTGCGTGTGAAAGAGTGCCCGGTGATTGGCTGGTACATCTACTTGGGCTGGTTCCTGCCTTGCTGCTTGTGTTGCCAGTACAGGGCCCTGTATTGGATTAAGTGGGATGAAAATCGTATGTGTCTGATTTACCTTGAGTGTGAAGCAAAAGGTGGTGTACCAGTGTTGCAATTATTCAGCTATACTAGTTGACTTACTGTGCTGAGTTGAGATGCCCAGTTTAACCATTCAAAACATGATTAAATTACCTGCGAATGTAGAGACAGCCTGGTATGTGGGAGTGATGATTTCTTGCAAAAGGTTAGCATTCCCATAATTTATACTGAAAAAATCAGGACTAGCGGCACGGTGGCGCAGTGGGTAGCGCTGCTGCCTCGCAGTTGGGAGACCTGGGGACCCGGGTTCGCTTCCCGGGTCCTCCCTGCGTGGAGTTTGCATGTTCTCCCCGTGTCTGCGTGGGTTTCCTCCGGGCGCTCCGGTTTCCTCCCACAGTCCAAAGACATGCAGGTTAGGTGGATTGGCGATTCTAAATTGGCCCTGCTGTGTGCTTGGTGTGTGGGTGTGTTTGTGTGTGTCCTGCGGTGGGTTGGCACCCTGCCCGGGATTGGTTCCCTGCCTTGTGCCCTGTGTTGGCTGGGATTGGTTCCAGCAGACTCCCGTGACCCTGTGTTCGGATTCAGCGGGTTGGAAAATGGATGGATGGATGGAAATCAGGACTAGAAGAAGATGGAAGGATGTTCGGTAAAACAAGATGCTTGACTATAAGGAGTATAATATATTAGTATATAAACTTGAAGAAAAAAATGTAGAAAAAATTAAGCTAGCTAATATTGTGCATATAATCTTAAATCATCCATTTGTTTCCTTTGCAATGGGGATAAGGAATTGTTTGGATCTTTGGTTCTCTTGCTGAGTTTCACCACAGCAGGGGTTGCAGCTTTAAATATTGTGAGATGTTTTATTTTCATACCAATGCTATGGCCGATTGGGGTATTCACATACATGTCAATTCCACTACATGGCAAGCTACAAAAACTTGATTATTGTCAGTTTATTCTTGGAATCATGTTTAGCTGAAAGTCTAATATAATACACATATACAACAATACAATATTAATATAAGCACAAATGCACACTTAAAACGTGCACTATGTACATTGAAATATACATGTATCTATTGATTTTTCTTTGTATTCTTAAAAAAGCAAACTGATATTAAATAAATCATAAACTGTGAATACACAGCACTAAAACAACTGATAACAGAGAAGAGAAAAATAAAGTTTGAGGTGATTTCATGTTTATTTGAAATCGTCCAATGGCCACCACCATCCTCGAGTATTCAGCATTACAAAAAAAAAGTATGATGTTTGTGGAGTATAACAAAAGGTCTGCATTTTGACCTGTCACAGATAAAGACAGCTACCCTAAGGTTCAGTTTGAAGGTTATTGGACAATTCAATAAAAAGCAAGACAGCATACGCCATGGTGGTACTTCAGGAAGAGAGACAGAATGTTATCAAACTCTAAAATGATTTTGGTATTCTAAAATAATGGACCTTCAGCTTTGGATTATGGTTAGAAAAGAAAGGCATCCCTAATATTGGCAAGCAGATCATTCCAGGGTCTTTGGTTGGGGGGGGGGGGGGATCCTTACACATAAAGACTGCATATGCTCAGGAGAAGGTTATTTCTGCATCAATACGTTCTGCTTGAAGAGGTTGGGTATTTACAGATTATAAGTTCTGAAAAGGAAACCATTGCATCAGTTTAAGAACTGGTGTTCTATGGACGTATTTCCTCCTTCTAAATATAATACTTCCTGTCATCCCTCCATCCATCTTCTTAACTTATCCAGGCCGGGGTCACTGGGCAGCTGGAGACTATCTCCGTAATATGAGTTCAGTAAAATGTAAAATACTAATCAATTTCAGAAGCCTGATAATATTATAAGTGTTCATTTTGCTTGGTACTAAATGAATGAACTCACCTTTCATTACATTTATTACTTTTTTTCTGTTATATTTATAAGACATGGGGGCTCTGCCCCCTGCTAGCTTCGCTCGCCAACCCCCGGGTGGGTGCTATGCACCAACCACTTCGTGGCTCTGCTGCTTGCGTATGGGTAAGTGGATGTACAATTTAAACAGATTGTTATTTTCATGGGAACTGTTACATATGCATAATAGAACTATTTTACATTACAGTGAGTAATTAAGCATAGTAAAAAATAGTAAAATGTAATAAATTGAAAGAAAATTATGCTTCATGTTGCGTAATATGTTTTCATTCTGTTTGGCTTTGAAATTAACAAAAAATACTTTTTAAACTTTCACTTTTACTGTAAAACTTCAGTAAAAACAAAATTTGGAATTAACTTTTCTTCAATATCACATTGAATTTTGATTCAGTGTTTGGACTTACATCGTGACAATGCAATGTATAACTGTCTGTGAGTGAATATTGTTTCTTTCTCTCTAATAAATAAACCGACTTTTTCAAATGTTTGTCCCTGTAATTTGTTGTCATAACAAAAGCTATTCTAACGGGAAACTGTAAATGTTTTAATACGAATGGAATATCAAGATCTCCTTTGGTGTTTAATGTTATCCATGGAAGATGTACTACATTGCCTTTCTTGTTGTCTGTTAAAAGTCAGAATTGTCAGAATTATTTGACCAATTTTGAATACAACTAATCTTGTCCAATTGCATAGCCCATCACTCATACATAAATTACGCAATAACATACAATACATCCTTCTTTCAACAATAATTCAGCCGGTGGAAGACTGGACGGTGTTAACGATTGTAGATATTCTACGGGATATTGTAAATTGATGTTTTCATCATCCACACCATCACCACCAACTGTTTCAGCATAGTCTATTGATACGCATTTAACCAATTTGCTGTGTAACCAATAGAGAATTTTCGTGTTAATTTGTTTGACTTCATTGTTTCTCAGTGATAGGGATGCCCGTGTGCTCATTTCTTCTGTTGATAACCCTTTGGGATGAAATTCTTCAATGAGATTTGGACATAATAAGTCTTCTTTTATTGGGAACTTAAAATGAGGAAAACGTAAAAATTTATAAGAGCTGAGAGCGCAGGAACTGTGTCTGACAAAAGCATTCACATGAATGAGAGGTGAGATGTCTGTGGGCATGGGCCATTAACCTGAAATGGTTGAGAGGAGGACGGGACTTGAAAAAATCTCTAGGCAATAGTCTCATGTCGTGGTACTTGAAAGAATCTTTTGGCAATAGTCTCGTCTCAAGATTTTCTTTTATAATAGAGAGATATCGAGTTACATTTTTTTTTTACAAAATGGACATAATATATTAACTTTGAAAATTTGTTCTAAGTATGTCCATTCATCAAGATATAAATATATACTCCTCCCATAGTATATATGCATATTGAATCTCAATATACCATACAATGACAATTAAGGAATTCAATTCAATTCAATAGAAGAGAGCACGTATTTACAGATGATGATGACTGGCTTCTAAGTCAATTTAGATTTCCAAGAGCTCTGTGCTGTTAGAATACTAGGATGTATACATGATATTATTTTTAAGATAAAATGCATTAAAGTATGTACATTACATTATACAGATAAATTGTTAACTTCATTTAAATAATTTATATTATCAGTAATTAAACACGTGGGGGCGCAGTGGCACAGTGGTAGCAATGAGCTGGTGTCCTGTCCAGTGACTGGTCCTGCTTCATGCAATATGTTTGCTGGGATAGGAGTTGGGGTGCGGTGGCAGACACATGCTTTACATTTCACGCTGACTGAGATTTTTGGAGCATAAGTGCATGGAAGTTGGCTTACACATGGTTTTGTGCATCTGAATTTTTTTTTGTGTATGCACATTTCCACTTATGTCCATACGCCATATTTTAGTGAGAATTCTACACACGCTGTTACACATGAGGCCCCTGCTCATTGGCTTAATAATGCTACATGGCAGGTGCACCGCACCTGTAGAATTGCTGAGCAGCACTGGAAGAAAGATAGGTTGACTATATCTAATAAGATTTTTAGGATGTCTCTGTTTAACTTCCAGGATGCTGTTAAGAAACCTAAACACGATTACTTCTCTGATTTGGTATCCTCTCATTCTTATAAACCTACGGTCTTATTTAATGCAATTAATGTGGATATTTATCCCCATTCAAAGAAGGGATAAAATAGTACTGTTCTTTCAGGTGAGTAGTTTCTTTCATTCTTTCTCAGCTAAATTGATGCTATCTGCTCTGGCATTGTTCTTACTGGTTTTGTACTTCCTGTTGTTAATCGTGTTATTGTCTTGGAATCTTTTGATATTGTTTCACTTTCACAGCTGAAAAGTACTATTGACACACTTAGACTTACTTTCAGTCCTCTTGATGTTATTCCATCACGCCACTTATTTGAAGCTTTTAATGTTCTGGGTCAATTTTTGTTAGCTATTATCAATGTTTCTATTAGTGAGGGGGGTTGTGCCCAATTTCACAATTCTTGCTGTTGCAGCTTGAAGATCGGGTTGGTCTTAAATGTACAGCTCTTGGGGGTTGATTTGTTTTAAATCTAGTTTTATTAAACTTGACTTGCTTGTATGGAATGTTATTTGATTTTAAGAAAATCAATAAAATGCTTAAAAAAAGAAATAAAAGGGGCTTCTCTTAACTGGTTCAGGTCATATTTTACTAGTACAGTTTTCAGTGTCTTTTAATTCCTCTTTGTCGTCTACTGCTCCTGTTAAATGTGGTATACTTCAGGGATCCATTTTGGGTCCTATTTTATTTTCTATATATGTTCATCCTACAAGAGCTATTTTAGGAAACTTAATATTTCTTTTCACTGTTATGCTGATGACACACAGGTTTATATTCCCGTGTGTAACTCTGCAATTAATCAGATGCACAATTGTCTTTTTGAACTAAGATCCTGGATGGTGGACTATTTTTTTTATCTTAATCAAAATAAAACAGATGTGCTGATAGCTTGTCTTTCAGCTAAAGCTCAAATTGGTCTTGAACGTCTCTGCTCTTTCACAGACTTCTGCAAACCTCAATTCCGTAATCTTGGTGTTATTTTTGACAGTAACCTCTCTTTTGAGAAATAGATTAACTCTGTAGTCAAGAGTTGCTTTTTCCAGCATTGTCTTTGAGCTAAGGTCGAACCTTTTTTTATCTCACAGGGATCTTGAGAAAGCTACTCATGCTTCTATCTTTTCTTGGCTTGATTACTGAAACTCGTATTCTGGGATCAACATATCCCTGATACGTAGGTTGCAGTTGGTTCAGAATGCTGCTGCTCATTTTTTGGCTGGGGCAAGAAAGTTTGATTCTGTTTCTCCAATATTCTTGTAGCTTCTTTGCACTAGCTGCCTGTTAGTTTCAGAATTGACTTTAAAATTTTGTTGCTAGTTTTTAAATCATTACATTGGCATGCTCCTGCCTATTTATCTGAATTGTGTGATTTACACCAGCCTTCCAGAGAACTTAGATCTACCAGTCAGTTGTCTCTTATGGTCCCTCGCGATACGTGTAAAACCAAGAGGGACAGGGCTTTTGCAGCTGCTGCACCTCGTCTGTGTAAATCTTTACCTCATTACATTAAGGAGTCACCTTCAATTGAACTGTTTAAAACTAGATAGATAGATAGATAGATAGATAGATAGATAGATAGATAGATAGATAGATAGATAGATAGATAGATAGATAGATAGATACTTTATTAATCCCAAGATTGAAGACTTATTTCTGTTCTCTAGCGTTCAGTGACCTTCATTGATACCAATGGTTTCCCAACTCTTAGTCATCTTCTTTCTTTATCTTTAACTTACTGCTGGCTGTATTTTGTTTTATTTCTTTTTACTTTATTTATCCTCATTGTATGTTTTAATGTAAAGCACTTTGGCTACAGCATTATTAATGTTGGTTTAAATGTCCTCTATAAATAAATTGACATCGATTCTCTATGCAATTGCAACGTTTCATCCCATGTCTTTCTAAATGGCACTGCTTGACATTTCTGCTCTTGGTTAGCGTTGTGAACTGAATGTGGCATTCTGTTGCACAGACAAGCCACATGTATTAAACAGGTTTGTGTGGTGAAAAATTCTCAATTGAGCAAATTTTCTTTGCATTCTTTTACTATCTGTTGCTTATGTTAACATGCATAAAACAAGTCAATTCACAAGCCAGAAATTTGGTAATTGAAAGGGTGGCAAATTGTAAAATGACGATTTTTTATTTCTAAATTGGTCACTGCATTCACAGTTGCTTTAACATTTTTTTCAAAACATACAGGGAGAGAAATACGTGTTTATGCGTTAATCATAAGCACAAGAAAAAAACACTGTGTGAAGCCGAAATATTTTTAATTTTGTTAAGATTTTATTTAATTTTACGTTTTGCTGTCCTATAAAATGTTTCTGTTGGTATATCCAAATGATATAGAAATGTATGTAATGGAAATAAGATTACTTAATGTGCTGTGAAATGTTGCAGGGCAGCTTTATTTGCCCAGAATCCCAGACATTAAAACATTAAAAATGAGATGGTTACATAAGGCATTTACTTGAGACAGTCTTTAGTTTTGGTTGCCTGGTGAGGGGATTATTAGTGAGAAGTGGCCCATTAGCAGTAGGATGAATGATCAGTCCTGCAAATGTCTTACACCTCTCCCTTGAGAGAAAGGTTTTTCAGCATGGCTTCTGAGACTTTAATTATTCTTTAATGGTCCAAGCAAATAGTTTCTATTTATGAGGAGAGCTACAACATCAGAATGTATTACAAGTCAGAACTTGAATCAATCTTAAAGGGTTGGTTTCATTTCCGCAGTACCTCCTAGATTGCAGTTAAAGAAACTAAACTTCTACAGCATCCTGCTAAACAGACATCCATCCATTTTCTAAAGCTGGGTTTGGGTTGGGCGTTATAAGGTATGGGATGTTTCTTAGCAGCATTAGGTGCAAGTCAACAGGCAACCCTGGATGGAATGCTATTATTATTATTATTATTAACATCATTAACTGAAAAATAGAAGAACTAAAGAAACTTGACCACAAAACAAGAAAACAACTTACAATGGAAAAGTAGCACCACCCAAAATTAGATGTGGATCAGCTGTACCTTCCAAGAAAATCAGGTGGAAGAGGCCTTACCCAAATTGAGACCATGTATAATATAACAATGATTGATCAGGATACATAACTTGGAAACAAAGAAGACAATCTACTTAAGATAACTAGAGACCATGAAAGAACTAAGAAAATATCATCAATACACCGTAAAGCTGACAGATTTAGAAGATAGTTCAATGCCAGAGATCCAAATAGCAAAAAATGAGCCAATTATTAATTATGCTTGAAGAATGAAAATGGAAGTCAGTCATCAAGTCCTAGAACAACTAAATAGCAAATGGGAAGTAAAACCTTTACATCGACAGTATCCAAAATTAATAAATGACAAAGATGTGGACCAAGCCCAAACAAACAGTTGGCTAAAAACAGCAGGCCTAAAGTCAGACATTGAAGAGCTCATCATTGCTGTTCAAGACCAATGTATTAAGACCAACTATTACCAATGCAAGATCTTGAAATACAGCACCAACCCCGATATGTAGGATACGCAACAAACAAGAAGAGACAATAGACCATCTAGTCTCCGGCTGCTCAGCGTTGGCCAGAACAGAATACATACAAAGACATAACAAAGCAGCACTATACCTCCATTGGGCAATATGCAAACACTATATCATCCAAGTTAAAGGCAAATGTTACAAATGTGAGCCATCAACAGTAACTGAAAATTATGAGGCTACTGTATTATGGGATATGCCAATACAAACTGATAAAGAAATCAAGACTAACAGACCCAGTATAGGAGTGAAGGACAAGAAGAAGAGATCTTGTCTGCTCGTTGATATGACTGTCCCCACTGAAAGAAACATCTCCCTAAAAACTACAGAAAAACTCTCCAAATATAAAAATCTAGAAATAGAAATTGACAAAATGTGGGGTAAGAAAACTAAAATAATGCCACTAGTAATAGGTGCTGTCGGGCTGGTCAAGAAGGGATGGAAAACTACACCAAGATACAAGACATCCAAAAGATTGTCCTCCTTGGCACTGCTCGTATACTGAGGAGGACTTTATCCATCGAGTGAACCATCACACCCTCATGGTAGCCTTAAGTACAAATGATGGGCTCAGCTTCATGAGTGAATAGAGCAGGAATTTAAGGAAAGATAATAATAATAATAAATGTTTCAGCTTCTGCTATCTGCTGTTGATCTAGAATCCTCTGAAATCTTTAGAAGCTCTTACAATCTAGTGGTTAGGATCTTGCAAAATATGTTGGCTGCTCCAAGAAGGGTGATCTTCTGCACATTAGTGCCATTTGCTTTGCCAGGCACTTCATCAAGGTACTTTTAAAGATCAAATCTAACTCTAGTCTAATCTAGTCAAGTCTAATCTCTGTGTTCTACTGCCAAGAAATCTCTGTCCTGAGGCCTTATTGTTATTTAATACTAGTACATATCTATTGTTAGTATTAGAAAATATCTCTGTATGCAATATTATTGTTTTTTCTTTCCGATGTTGAGAATCCAAAATTGCAATAAGTAACTCCAGAGACAGTATAACCCCAACAGGTGAAGCTTGTGGCCCTTACAAAAATAGTGACGGAAATGCTTAATGAAAGAAAAGTTTAATGTAACGGTTTGGAATGGAATCCAAATTTCCCATTTAAAAGAGAGGTATGGTAGTCATAAGTGCCTGTATGGTGCTGTTTTCCTGTCAATTGATCACACTGAGATATTTCATACTTTAATGTTTTTTCCCAGCTTTGCCTAGCTATGATTTCCCTCATCTTATATATAAACGTCTACGTGTGGAAGTGTGTGTGCGTCTGTCCGGCCTGGAAGTGAGAGGTGGAGTCGGGGTAAGGGCTCCACCTCTGCGGATACACAAGCGAGGCCAACACGTCGGCAAAGCAAAACCTCCGAAGAGTCACTTGCTTAGCGGCTAATACAGAAGCAAGGTGAGCAAATTGACGTAGACCACCAAGTTCTTGTAAGAGTAGACCATCTCTACATCCACTCCATGAATAGTGACTGGACATAGAGTCTATTTGTTGTGGTGAAAGTCAATAACCAGTTCTTGGTTTTGCTGATGGAAAGTTGCAGACAGTTCCTTCTGCACCAAGAAACACAGTTCTCCACAAGAGTCCTATAATCTGACTCAGATTAAGTGTAAATGCAGCATCATCTGAGAATTTCTGCAAGTGACATGATCTGATATTATATTCTTAGTTGAAGGTGTACAGAGTGAAGAGAAAAGGAGACAGGACTGTTCCTTGTGGTGCACCAGTGTTTCTCACAGTCCTTGAGCATCACAAATTGCAGTCTGCCTGACAGATAGTTCATTATCCAGGACACCATAGCTTCTTTCACCTGCATATTTATTGAGCCCTTAACAGAGATGGCTGGATGGTATTGAAGGAGCTGGAAAAATGAAAAAACATGTGCTGCCTTGTGGAGCAGATCGATAATTGTATTCTTCACTCCAATCTTACAATAAAATAAAATAAAAAAAATTTAAATTCCAAATCCAATGGGAGATGGTGAGCTGGAGCCTATTTCAGCTGCATCAGGTGGAGGGCAGAAACTTGCTCAAGGCTGGCAGCCTGATTATCATTATACAAATACAATATATTAATCAGTGTATAAATACTTAGTCTGTGGTTTTGTACTTGTAAACTGCACTTCACTACAGAACAAGTTAAGTCAGGTCAAGTTGGTGAGCATGCACTGGTGCACCCACTGCACGACAAAACAACTCAGGATCCTGGAAATGACCCTTTATCTGCCGCAGCCAGGTGTTACGTGGGCGATCCCTTGGCCTGGTCCAGCCACTCGGGTCCCCAACAACGAGGATCTTGTGAGCTGGGTCACCCTCGGGGAAACGCGTCACATGGCCGTAGTGCCATAACTGACGCTCCCTCACAATGCAGGTAATGTGCCTCATTCGGGACTCCATGAGCAACCACTCATTCGACACAAAGTGTACCAAAGGAGTCCAGTCTTCATCTCAGGTCACTGGATAGCATCCATGTCTTGTAACCATACAGCAAGACAGGAAGCACCAGGACTCTAAAGACTTGGACCTTCGTCCTTTTGCATAGATATCGGGAGTGCCACACACCCCTTTCCAGCGACCTCATGATCCCCCATGCTCTCCCAATCCGTCTACTGACTTCATAGGAAGAGTCACCAGAGACATGAATGTCATTGCCAAGGTAAGTAAACCTCTCAACAAGGTCAACACTCTCTCCACAAACAGAAACACTGCTGATGGCTGTGCCCAAGAGGTCATTAAAGGCCTGGATCTTGGTTTTTATCCAGGACACTCGCAAGCCCAGACACTAAGACTTCTCTCGAGCACCTCAATCAGAGCCTCCATTGACTCCGCGAAAGACCACAGCATCGTCAGCAAAGTCAAGATCCATGCTGCTGCTCATTTTTTGGTTTGGGCAAGAAAGTTTGATTCTGTTTCTCCAATATTCTTGTAGCTTATTTGCACTAGCTGCCTGTTAGTTTCAGAATTGACTCTAAAATTTTGTTGCTAGTTTTTAAATCATTACATTGGCATGCTCCTGCCTATTTATCTGAATTGTGTGTTTTACACCAGCCATCCAGAGAACTTAGATCTACCGGTCAGTTGTCTCTTATGGTCCTTCGTGATACGTGTAAAACTAAGAGGGACAGGGCTTTTGCAGCTGCTGCACCTCGTCTGTGGAAATCTTTACCTCATTACATTAAGGAGTCCCCTTCAACTGAACTGTTTAAAACTAGATAGATAGATAGATAGATAGATAGATAGATAGATAGATAGATAGATACTTTATTAATCCCAATATTGAAGACTCATTTCTGTTCTCTAGCGTTCAGTGACCTTCATTGATAGTCATCTTCTTTCTTTATCTTTAACTTACTGCTGGCTGTATTTTGTTTTATTTCTTTTTACTTTATTTATCCTCATTGTATGTTTTAATGTAAAGCAAATTTGCTACAGCATTATTAATGTTGGTTTAAATGTCCTCTATAAATAAATTGACATTGATTCTCCATGCAATTGCACCGTTTCATCCCATGTCTTTCTAAATGGCACTGCTTGATATTTCTGCTCTTGGTTAGCGTTGTGAACTGAATGTGGCATTCTGTTGCACAGACAAACCAGATGTATTAAACAGGTTTGTGTGGTGAAAAATTCTCAATTGAGCAAATTTTCCTCGCATTCTTTTACTATCTGTTGCTTATGTTAACATGCATAAAACAAGTCAATTCACAAGCCAGAAATTTGGTAATTCAAAGAGTGGCAAATTGTAAAATGACGATTTTTTATTTCTAAATTGGTCACTGCATTCACAGTTGCTTTAACATTTTTTTCAAAACATACAGGGAGAGAAATACGTGTTTATGCGTTAATCATAAGCACAAGAAAAAAACACTGTGTGAAGCCGAAATATTTTTAATTTTGTTAAGATTTTATTTAATTTTACGTTTTGCTGTCCTATAAAATGTTTCTGTTGGTATATCCAAATGATATAGAAATGTATGTAATGGAAATAAGATTACTTAATGTGCTGTGAAATGTTGCAGGGCAGCTTTATTTGCCCAGAATCCCAGACATTAAAACATTAAAAATGAGATGGTTACAAAAGGCATTTACTTGAGACAGTCTTTAGTTTTGGTTGCCTGGTGAGGGGATTATTAGTGAGAAGTGGCCCATTAGCAGTAGGATGAATGATCAGTCCTGCAAATGTCTTACACCTCTCCCTTGAGACAAAGGTTTTTCAGCATGGCTTCTGAGACTTTAATTATTCTTTAATGGTCCAAGCAAATAGTTTCTATTTATGAGGAGAAAGTAACACTAACTGATTAGGCGTTTATCATCCAGTACTTTTTTGAAGTGCTGTAATACAATTGTTAACTTTTGGTTGCTACCATCTAATTGGACTTGTTTAGCTGTTCTATTTATTTGTAATAAAGCTCAGAGAGCAAAACAGTTCCAAAATGTGTCTGTTAAGCTGCTCCGTTGTAAACAACTCAGATATATTTTTTAAATGTTTAAGGAATTATATTCCCAAATAATGCTTCTGGCAACACACTTAAGCCCAACAAAATAAAATGTTTTAGAGGTAAATGTAACAGTAGTACTAAAGTTTTCTAATGAATTTGTGATTAAATGATTAAGTGATTTAATGAAAAGTGAGTTGCCATTAGTAAGCCATACTAGGTGTTTAATCTAACATGTATCTTCAGGATGTGGGAAGAAAACCAGAGAGTTTGGAAGGTTAGTGCAACAAAAGTGTGCAAAACAAGAGCAAAATGATTCATACAGTATGTGCAGTAACAAATATATGTACCTAATAATGGGGTTAGATTTATTTGATGGAAATATTTTCATAAAATTAATATAAATTATAAAAAAACAGGAAAAGCACTATATACAAAAAAAAAAAGAAACCACAAAACTCTGTAAATAGAAATGTAACTGTACTGTGCACCCACCTACTGCAGGAGGTGACTAAACTAGACATATCTTGATTTGGACACAGGAGTTGGATAGTTTTACCAAAGTCCATATTATGTTATTATTAAAAATAAAAAATAAAAAATCACACATTTGGTAGATATCATAATATATTTATTTGAGACTGAAATCTGTTTATTTTAAATTATTAATAATTTTTAACAATTACATATTAATTAACTGTGCACACAAGTGTGCCTCTGTATCATCAAAACACTTGTTAATGCTGTTGCTATTCCATTGAATTTGATAGCAGCTATTCATCTCTCCAAACTGAACAGATGAAAGTGTAGCTTCTTTCTGTGTCGCTCATGCCTCTACTGAGAAAACAAAGGACATGGCTTTTTCTTGCCCTCTCTTTTGTTGTGGTATGAGATGTCTTGTGACCTGCACCTAACACAAAAAGTACCAATTCAACTCTTAGGTTCTTTTCTAAATGGGAGAAAGGAAGAAATATCAAACCAGCTATTTAGCTGGTACTTGTAACCTCTAAACCTGTTTATGGCCAGGTACGATAAGACAGATGGAAAACAAAAGAAATTTTGGGATGCTAACCGGGTCGCCCTGTTTAGTAGCACTTGACATATATAAACAAAAGTCTCCAAATTCAACAAAAGTAAATAGCCATCATGGCTCAATCAATAGGCCACCCTCTGGTAGCTTCTATAACATTTTAAATGGGTCAGTCCTCCACCTGGTGGTTCACTCTTGGATCAAATGCCCATTTCTTTCTGGGTAGCCAGGCTTCTTATGTTGGCCGGTTCTGGAAGGTACGGGGCTAAGTGCCCTCATTGTGTGGTTCTCTGAGCTGTGGGGAGAAAAGGAGACAAGAATATAAGCGTCAGTGCACCCCACTGGGTTATCACATACTTTGTCCAAGCTCATGAGGAGGTCCTCCAATGCGCATGTGTGACACTGTCTAAATGTGCAGGTTGTACTCCACATATTTCACCCTTGGGAACTCTATGGCAGGCTGCTTTCCTGACTAGTCCATCTTTTACTTTCAGTCTTTCACTTCAACTCAGTTCACCACAAACAGAGCTTCAGAAGGGCATTCTCTTGTGTCCTTAAGGGACTGCAGTTAGGCAAAAATTAGCAGTCTACATTCCAGAAAGTGGAATGGTTGATTTCCAGTTTTTTGAAGAGCTTTTTAAACCATATCCCAGACTCACAGGTATCTACAACGTTCTTTCTGAAGGCCTCAGAGAGCTCTTTCTATCCAGACATGGCGATAACACACACTTCAATAACAAACAAGAAATAAATAACCTGGGTTCCTCCAAGATTACCTCTAATGATGTTCTGATCATTTTTAACTGATCTGGTGCATCTAATTCTAATTTTAGGCATTTGAGGTAGTGATAAATGTAGGGAGTACTTACTTTTTCATATGCAAAATTTGCATTTATGTTTACTTAAATTACACAAAAAACTCCAGAATGAAAATGTGGCATTATGTTTGTTGTTTACATTATTACTATTTTTTATTTAGCAGATGCCAAGGGGACTTACAAAGCAATTTATAGTAAATACAGGAATAATATGAAGGTGCAAACATCAAAAGCAACTGAGAACAAGATACAAACTGAGCAAGACAGAATAGTATTACTATTACTATTAAATAATTAAACCTGCCACTAGACTAAGACAAAATCAATATTCTAAATGCTTTGTAAGTACAACAGCAGCTATGCTGTAGAACAGAAACTAAGCAGTTTCCAAATATTCAACAAAAAGCTGCATCTTCAAAACACACCTACACATGAGTAAATTGGGGTTCAATTTGAATAGCCACAGAGAAATCATTCCACAACTTTGGAGAAAGAACAGACAAGCATTGTCCAGTCTTTTTGCGCCTGGCAGCAAATAGGCCAAGGCAGAACAGATACTTATGGAAGGGGAATATAGAGAGTCCAAAGACTGCAGATATTCAGAAGAACATTTCAAAGAGCCGTAGGTGAAGACAAGAGTTTTGAACTGGAATCTTGCAGCAACAGGAGTCCACTGAAGGGTTTGAAGCAGAGTAGTAGTAGAAGTGAAATAAGGAACATAGAACACCAGTTGAAAAGCTACATTCTGAAGGAGTTGGAGAGGCTGGATAGCAGTTGAAGGAAGCCCTACCAGGAAAGAGTTGCAATAGTTCAGACGAGAGAGCACCAGTGTCTGAACAAAGAGTTAGTTGCATTGCATAATTAGCGTGTAAGGGTCGAATCCTCTGAATATTATGAAGAAACCACATGATTGGGTAATTGAAGAAATATTTTCAATGATTAAAATTGAAGAGTCATGCTGAGATTCCAGTTCGAATGCTCTGTTGGGCCCTTGAGCAAGGCCCTTAACCTGCAATTGCTGAACGCTTTGAGTAGTGAGAAAAGCGCTATATAAATGCAAAGAATTATTATGGTGAAATCTTCAAGAGCAACACTTAAATATCTGAGGAAGGACAATGTGAAGAAAAGGACAATATATCTGACTTTGAAAGACTTCGTTTAAGGTGATTAGCATTCATCCATGATAAGATTGTAGAGAAATAGCTGGAGATTTGGGCTGAAACCTGTGGGTTGTAAGAGGGAACTGAAAACAGGAACTGTGCATCATCAGCACAGAGGCAATAAGAGAAACCATTAGAAGAAATATCAGAGGTAGCTGGAAGGGACTTTAATCCAATCATCAGTTGTTACACCTTCCTTCGAAATGAGCTGCATTCATCTGTTTTGTCTCTTTTGGGGATCTGAAAGCTAATGAACCGCTCTTTGTTTGGGGTAGCTGAAAGCTGACATGGACAATCTATAGTTTGTTAGCTGAAAGCTGACAAGCTGCTGTGTTTGGAGTGAGTAAAAGCTCACAAACTTTCTTTCGGCCTGGAAGCCACTCTGTATGAGCTGGATGTCCTGAATTGGCTCTAAGATCCACTCTTCCAAGCCATGCCCTGTGCCAGCATTTCAGCCCTCTTTGAGAAGCAGCATTTTAAATAAAGAAGTGAACTGCAGAGTCTACACTCTTCTGCCATAAAGAGTGACACTTTTCCAAATGAGGCTGCAGGGGGCACAGAAAAATGCCTAACAGCACATTACAGACAAAGGTCAATGTAACAAAGACAAAGAGAGTACTCCAGCGCAGAGTCCTCCACTTGAACCCTGAGCAGCAGCTCCACACAATGTTGGAATCATCCTTAAAGGTATTATGAAACTACAGTATCTGTGTCAAGATAAATTAGAACCCCAAATAGCCAAAAATAGCCAGTCTCTTATATGTTGCATGTTTGTCAGTGTCTGCTTTGTGTCGTTCTAAATCAATATGAATGTAATTATGTAATTATCATATTTCTATAATCCTTGTGTGTATCAATAAAGTATATTATTCTATTCTTAAAATGATTGTGGTTCAGCTACTTTGATACAAGTCTAATGGCCAGAACCAAAAAGAGAAAGGTAAGGAAAATTAATGTGGCGCCTTACCAAATTAATTAATTATTGAAATTGCCAAAGACAAAATTGATAATTCACTGATTATCAATCAATCATTTCTTTTTCTCACACCATTCACATTTCCTACATTAATTAGGCATCCTTGGGTGTGCTATGAAACAGAAACCCCTTGTTTACCTACATTAATTAGATGTCCCTGGATGGGTGAAATAAAGATTGCACACATTTCCTACAAGACACAAAAGGATCAGAAAGGTAGGACTTGAGTCAGTCTAATGTAAAACAATAGATTCTGGTTTAATCTAGGGAAGAGATAAGCAATGAGTGGTTAAAGGTATCAATATGTAGCTGGTGAATGGTCAAGGAGGATAAGGATGGAGGGGTGAGAGAGAATCAGCCTGAGCAGATCTAAGAGCATCTGTAAGTGAATGTAGTGTAGTCTCTAACCCCTGCAGAATCCAGACTTAAGACGACCTAGCAGATTGTTGTCAGAGAGATAAGGGGAGATGAGTTGTTTGTGGACTCTGTTATATAAAGTCTTGGAAATGAATGGCAGAACGGAGATAGGACAGTAATTCTCAATGGCAGACAGGTTGAGAGAGTGTTTCTTGAAAATGGGAATCATATTAGAATTCCTGAAATCATTATGGAAAATAGGGCGGCACGGTGGCGCAGTGGGTAGCGCTGCTGCCTCGCAGTTGGGAGATCTGGGGACCCGGGTTCACTTCCCGGGTCCTCCCTGCGTGGAGTTTGCATGTTCTCCCCGTGTCTGCGTGGGTTTCCTCCGGGCGCTCCGGTTTCCTCCCACAGTCCAAAGACATGCAGGTTAGGTGGATTGGCGATTCTAAATTGGCCCTAGTGTGTGCTTGGTGTGTGGGTGTGTTTGTGTGTGTCCTGCGGTGGGTTGGCACCCTGCCCGGGATTGGTTCCCTGCCTTGTGCCCTGTGTTGGCTGGGTTTGGCTCCAGCAGACCCCCGTGACCCTGTGTTCGGATTCAGCGGGTTGGAAAATGGATGGATGGATTATGGAAAATATCAGAGGTCACTGAGGCATTAAAAAATGACATAGGAGATCAATGAAGGAGAGATGGACTCAAAAGAATGAGGAGGAATAGGGCCCAGTGCACAGGCAGTGGGTCAGTGATTACAGAGCAGGTCAGACATGCCAGATTCATTCACAAGAGAGAAGCAGAAGAAAGAAAGATAACACAAAGGTGAGGTAAAGAGGATGTTTCAGCAGTCTTGAACTGTTTTTGGATGGGACTTTAGAAGTGAAGATCACCTTCATCTATAGGTACCATTTAAAGGAAGATCTGGATATGTCCAAAAATCATGTACTGTATTTACTTTTTTACATGACTGTACATTGTCAAAAACATTTAATCCAATGCAGGGTCCTGGTGGAGGAGTACGCAGAGCCAGCATTGAACCGCCAATCAGGCCGAAAGGCACATCACTTTGGGTAATGTTGTTAAAGGGTTAGGCTCACTTATTATTGACAGTTCACCTACAAGTCTATACATAAAGACATAAGACACTAATACACCTTCATAAAATGACACTTCCTATTTTCTTTTAGGAACATTTTTAGTATATACTAGGGGGCTCTGCCCCTGCTCGCTTCGCTTGCCAATCCCCAGGTTTGGTTAACTGGAAATATAATTTAAAAAGATTGTTATTTTCATGGGAATTTTTACATACGCATTATTTTTACTTTTACATTAAAACTTCAGTAAAAACAATATTTGGAATTAACTTTTCCTCAAAAGCGTTGGAGAGAAAAGAATGCAAAAAAGAACAATAATAATCTATGTGCAATTTCTGAAAATAAGGAAAGTACTAATCAGCCTGGATCAAGTAGAATTGAAAACCTCGTAGGTCCAATCGGGGTCAGAAATAAAGGACAACGAGTAAAAGACAAAGTAAAACTTCATAAAGACGTTCAAAAACGTTGGCACGATACACATGCAGAGCAAGTTAAACATTATTAAAGTAGTAAAATTAGAAAGTATAAAAAAAAAGAGAGTAAAGATCACTAATGCTAACAAATGGAAATTATTACTCGGTGAAATAACAGAACAGCAACATAGGTGGGCTGATTATTACTTTCCTTATTTTCAGAATTTGCACATAGATTATTATGGTTCTTTTTTGCATTCTTTTCTCTCCCAACGCTTTTGGGTCTCTTTTTGACATGCTGCTCTTTCTTCTTCGCTTAGTCGTTGATGTGTCATCTACAATGTATAAAATTTATAAGAGCGGAGAGCACAGGAAGTGTGTCTAGCAAAAGCATTCCAAAACCTGAGAGGTAAGATGACCGTGGTCTTGTTTGAAAATGGTTGTAAGTAGGGCGTGACTTGCAAAAGTCACTGTCTCATGGGACTTGCTTCCAAAGGTTATAAGTATGACGTGACTTGACCGTCTCGTGGGACGTGAAAGTGTCTCTCTTCAAAAGATTACATCTCGTCTCTGGATAAAAAGTCTTGTCTCGTCCCAAGATTTTTTTTTTTAATAATAGAAAGAAATAAAATACTTTTTCGAAATAGAACCTGCAAGAAGCAAATCATTAGGCATACTGGTTCAACCAGTATATTTATTTGAACACCTCTAGCTGTGGAGGAAATAATCTATAACCTCTTCAAACATCATTCATGTCATCATGAGGTACAAAACAAAGATAATAACCTTTAAGAACCTTTTATTTATTTTTGCAAGTGTCCATTAAACTAAACTCCTCCACTTTTCTCCACACCAACTGTCCAAGATGGAAAGAGCATCCCACCAGCTGCACATATTTGTCACACAGCACTTTTTTGTTGGGCATTTATTTGCATGCTTTTGTCCCTTACTCTTTTATTGACACATGACCAAATTCACAAGACACCCCATCACAATGTTGCACTGAAACAGAAGTTGTCACAGTTGTTAGCAGTGCCTCACAGCTCCAGTATCTTGCATGGAGTTGCACATACATGCAAAATTTGAACTGGAACACAGGCAGGTTAGGTAACTTACTCAGGATCACATAGCAAGAACTGAACCAGCATCTTTAGGAAGTAAAGCTGAGTTGCCCTAACCCCTCTGCCACACAGTTATACATCAGAATAAAGCAGACAAATGTACTTGTATGTCCACTCTGTATTAACAGTGGTGTTTTTTTTATTTTTTATTTTTTAAAAGTCACAATCCTGTCAGATGAGTATGTTGTAGTACTTTACTGGTTATATTACTGGTTGACCTGAACTCTTCTGTCATATATCCAAATTGGGCATTGGTACCTTTAATGCTATTGCTTGCCGTTTCTGCATTGGCCTGTAATAAAAGCACTAGATGAGTTTCATAGATTAACCACAACATTAGCTCTAGATAAAAAAAAACAAATACACACATGCCACATTCACTTTCATGAGCTATTTTTTCTGATTAGGTGGAATACAGACTTGGTTACAAAAGACTTATATACTTTTGAATTTCTGTGCTAGACTTAAATATCAGTATTGCTTTCTGAAAGTACTAAAATGAAAATCTACAGTGTAATATTTGGGGTCATGATTATTTCTGGTCTGCGGTGGGCTGGTGCCCTGCCCGGAGTTTGTTTCCTGCTTTGTGTCCTGTGTTGGCTGGGATTGGCTCCAGCAGACCCCCATAACCCTGTAGTTAGGATATAGCGGGTTGGATAATGGATGGATTATTTCTGGATGAGTGATCTAATTTGTGCAATCACAATGGTATTTTCAAAACAATTTACTTTTAAGATAGCAAAACTGCAACATTAATTCTGAAATATCAGATCATACTGCTGTCACAAACTCCACTCTGAGTCATAGCAAGATTTGGGGCAGCCACCTGTATATTTGGTATCCTGGCTGCAAAGTTGCAAAAATGTAAACAGCACTGATGTGCACAAAACCGAGTCCAAAACAGAACTGAGGGATTAGGGAAAAGGTGGAGGCTTTTAAAGGGGAAGACAGAAACTGAGGTCAAAAGGGTCTTCTGCCATAGGCTCCAGCACGGATGTGACATCAAAGGGACCGGACCCGGCAAGGTCTTCCTCCATAGGCTCAGACCCGGAAGTGACGTCAAGAAGGCCAGGTGAGATCTCCCGTGAATGGTTTGCAGAAAAGGGAGAAAAAGAGTCAGTGCACTCTGCCACATCCTGGTCTGGTTTGGACTTGCCCTTACCCAAGCCCTTTGTCTGCCTCCCATGCGCATATGTGTGACAAGGCCCCCCCCCCCCTCAGCCCAGACCCATCGGGTCAGGCGACCCTGACCGCAAGGCCGTGAACCCAAGAAAGAGCATTGGCATTGGCGTGAAGAGAGCCCTGACGATGAATGAGCGAAAACTTGTACGGTTGTAGGTCAAGAAACCACCGGATGACCTGCAGATTCGACTCCTTGTGCAGGGCCATCCATTGTAAAGGTGCATGGTCCGTGACAAGGGTGAATTCCCGGTCCAACAGGTAGTATCTCAGCTGAGTTATCGGCCACTTAATCGCCAAAGCCTCCCTTTCCAACACCGCATACCTGGTCTCTCGTTCCAACAGTTTCCGGCTCAGGAACATGATGGGGTGTTCCACACCATCGACGCTTTGGCTCAGCACGGCCCCAAGGCCTGTGTCCGAAGCGTCCGTCTGGAGGATGAAAGGTAAAGATAGTTAGTTGCTTTCAAAACAGGTGCGGATGTAAGGGCCTGCTTCATGTCACTAAATGCAGCGCCTGTCTTTTCAGTCCATATCACAATTTTTGGGGCCCTCTTCTTTGTCAAATCAGTCAAAGGGTGCTGCTCTCTCCGAGAACCGGGGCACAAACTGACGGTAGTACCCCACTAACCCCAGAAAGAATTGGACCTGCCGCTTGGTTCATGGAGGGGGCCATTTCAGAATGGCATCTACTTTGGAGCACTGTGGCTTCACAGTACCTCGACCCACCAGGTAGCCTAAATATTTGGCTTTGTTTAATCCAAAGAAGCATTTCTTGGGATTAATCCGAAGTCCGGCCCTACCAAGCGCTCGCAATACCGCTTCTACCTGCTGTACGTGTTCCGTCCATGTGCTGGAATAAATGACTACATCATCAATGTAGGCAGCACTATATGAGTTATGAGGCCGGAGCATTTTGTCCACCAGACACTGGAAAGTTGCCGGAGCCCCGTGTAACCCAAATGGAAGGACACAATACTGCCAGTGTCTGCTAGAGGTGCTAAACGCAGTCTTCCCCCTAGTGGAGTCTGTTAAAGGAACCTGCCAGTACCCCTTTGTCATGTCCAGCATGGTCAAATAGGTAGCTTGTCCTAGCCTCTTGAGGAGGTTGTCTACTCATGCCATCAGATAAGCATCAAATTGGGAGACTTGATTAAGCCAGCGGAAGTCGTTGCAAATCCTCCAACTCCCGTCAGGCTTAATGACCAAGACAATGGGACTGGACCAGGGACTATGACTTTCTTCTATTACTCCTAGTTCCAGCATGTGCTTGATCTCAAGTTCCACTTCAGCTCTTTTTGCCTCGGGAAGCCGATATGGGCGTTCTTGGACTATAACCCCGGCTCTGTCACAATGTCGTGCTCAATCAGAGAGGTCCTTCTGGGGTTTTCACTCACTACTTCCTGGATGGACAGGATAACTGTTTCCAGCTCCCATCGCTGTCTGGGACTTAAGACCGCACCGAAGTTAAGGCTACCCATGTGAGCAAAGAGTGAGCGGGGCTGACTGGAGGAGGGATCTGAATCCCTGTCCTTCCATGGGTTCAGCAGATTTACGTGATAAACCCCCTCCCTTGGCCGACGATTGGGTTGTTTTACCAAATAGTCGATGAGTCCTTTCCTCTCTTTAACTTCATATGAACCTTGCCAATGGGCAAGTAACTTGGAGTGGGAGGTAGGCACTAGGACCATGACCCGATCTCCCGGGCGGAACTCCCGGAGAGACGTGCCACAGTCGTAATATCGGACCTGTGTTGCTTGAGCCTCTTCCATGTGACTTTTAAGGAGGGGCCGAATTTTACAGAATCTATCGTGTAACTGCATGATATACTCCAATATGTTTGTAGAGGGAAGTACCTCTTCTTCCCATCCCTCTTTTAAAATGTCTAATATGTCCCGGGGTTGTCGCCCATACAACAATTCAAAAGGGGAGAACCCCGTGGAGGCTTGTGGGACTGCCCGATAGGCAAAAAGGATGAGCTGATCCCAATTCCGTCCGTCCTCATTGACCACCTTACGTAGCATTTGTTTGAGAGTCTGATTAAATCTCTCCACCAGACCGTTGGTTTGCGGATGATACACAGCGGTCTTTAAATGCTTTATGTTAAGTAACCTGGCAGTCTCCTTGAACGTCTCCAAGGTAAAAGGCGTCCCTTGGTCCGTCAGGACTTCCTTAGGGATGGTGTCTTGCGCAAAGACCTCCACCAATTCCCGCGCGATGGCTTTAGAAGTAGCTGAGCGCAATGGAACAGCTTCAGGGTATTTGGTAGCATAATCCACGAGGACTAAAATGTACTTATGTCCTAAGGCTGAGGGCTCTAGGGGTCCGACTAAATCGACTCCAATTCTGTGAAATGGGACATCAATCAGGGGAATAGAAACAAGAGGTGCACGGTCCTTCCTAGGAATTTGTTGCAATTGACACTCCCGGCAGAAAGTGCAAAAGCGACGAAACTTCCTCATTGATTCCTGGCCAATAAAAGTGGAGCTTGATCTGCTTCAGGGTTTTCATGGTGCTCAAATGGCCACCTAGGAGGTGGGCGTGTGCTAACTCATAGACCTGCCGCCAGAAGGGCCAAGGGATTAGCAGCAGCATTCTCTCCTGTCCCTCATGCTCAGCTACATGATACAGAAGGTCGTTTTCTAAAACAAAGTGAGGACCCTGTGGTATGGACTGGTGAGTGCGCTGGCCATTGACAAGGACCACTGCATTTTTAGCAAATTTAAGCGAATCGTCATTCCACTGTTCCCTTTTAAAAGAGGCCAGTGTTTCTCTAAATTGAAACTGTAAGAGGGAGAGAGCGTCTGGGCCGACCTGAAGGGGCATGGTTTCCTCCCGTTACGTCATCCTCCAGCGCCAAGACGGATCAGCTCGCGATGGTCTGGGAGCTGCCACGTCACTCAGGGAGGCTGCTTCATTTCTCTCCGCCGGCTGGTTATACAGTGTGGAGGCGGCTTGAGACAGCTCATCTCCATCTACAACTAGGCCTAAGTTAAAACCAGGAGTGGTATGTGTCTCACCGCTTTTAATTTTAGACCAGTCTCACCCCAGTATCACTGGATGTAGTGGATTTGGGTGGACCGCCATGGTTAATTTACACAAATATCCCCCGCAACTGATGGTACAGGTGGTGGACCTGTACCAGCGGATATCTCCGTGGACACAGGTTATACTGGTCTCAAATGTTAACCACTGTTGTGGGAGCACAAATCGGTGGGCAACAATTGTAATGTTGCTGCCAGAGTCGAATAAGGCCCTGGTTTTGAACCTGTTCATGATCGCCACGCCTATGTGTGGGACCGCCAAGGATTTTGTCAGAGCACACTGACCCCTCCCCTCCCTCCACCTGCATTCCTCTTTGCTTCCAAGCAGATTGTGTGCCCGCATCTCCGAGGACGCTGGCGCGAACTCTGTGTTATTGTCTAGGTTTAAGGATGTACACCAAGGGACCGTTCTGTTCCCTCAGGTTGCAAGGCCGTCCTCTGCACCTCGATGAGGTTCATTAGACCTTTCATATTAATGAAGTCTTTACCCCAGACTGCTGGGCGAAACCGCAGGGTAGTGCCTCTAGGAGCAGGTAACATGCCACCTGCTCCATTATTTGGTAGGGCGTGTTTTCCCCTGGCCATAACCAGTGCCCTACCGCAGCCCACAAAGACCAGGTCTGCTTGTGGGTGGGCTACTCTGGGTCGAGTCTCCACTGTCTTACTTTCTTCACCTGCCAGTCTGGGGCACCCCTAGGTGGAACTCTGGATTCTGCCTTCACAGGGAGATGGGCACCCTTACCCGGGAGAGCATAATAAGCTCCTTTCACCTCCCCCCTCTGGAGCAGCCCAAGTCTGTGAGCCCCTCCCGCACACCCCCTGGCCTGCCTGGGTTGTCCAGTCAAGTGTGCCAGGAGCGGAGCCTGCACTGGGTCCTTCCGAATCGCGGGACACCCTGAAAACTCGTCCCCGGTACGCTCCCAACTGGGTTCGTTGCAGGTTCTGTCCCCTTATCCTCCAGGATCCAACCATCCTGCTGACTACGCCAGTGTCACAAACTCCACTCTGAGTCATAGCAAGGTTTGGGGCATCCACCCGTATATTTGGTAACCTGGCTGCAAAGTTGTGAAAATGTAAACAGTACTGATGTGCACAAAACCGAGTCCAAAACAGAACTGAGGGATTAGGGAAAAGGTGGAGGCTTTTAAAGGGGAAGACAGGAAGTGAGGTCAAAGGGGTCGGGCTCAAAAGGGTTTTCTGCTATAGGCTCGAGCACGGATGTGACATCAACGGGGCCGGAGACAGCAAGGTCTTCCTCCATAGGCTCGGACCCGGAAGTGACGTCATGAGGGCTAGGTGAGATCTCCCGTGAATGGTCTACAGAAAAGGGAGAAAAAGAGTCAGTGCACTCTGCCACATCCTGGTCTGGTTTGGACTTGCCCTTACCCAAGCCCTTTAGCTGCCTCCCATGCGCACATGTGTGACACTGCTGAACAGTGATGGAGTAAATAATTTTGATGAACCAGCAGAATGCACACTTCATACAGATGTTCAAAAATCTTGCATTCTTTAATGAATTAATTTATGTTTTTGCTTGGTATCTTCATTAGATGCTATATTTTAATAGTATATTTAAACCAAGGTTTTACTCAGAAATCATTTAAAAATATTTAAATGTGTTAATGACAGACAGCTGGCACTTAAAAATAACAATTAGGATTATTGTAAAACAGTGTAGCACAGTGGTTCAATGACTTGCACTACTGCCTCACAACTTTGGAGACCTGGGTTCAATTTCCAGGCAAGTCAGGGTTTACTTGTATGTTCCCGCTGTGTCTTTAACAGTATTCTCCCATATCTCAAAGATATACATTTCTGTTTAATTTACAATACAATATAATCAGTGAATGAGCCATTGTAATGAACTGGGATTCCCACTTAGCACCTAATCCTGTCAGGACTGGCAACTTACAATGTACTCATTTAAAAAAGCAGACTTGGAAAGCAAATCAACAAATGGAAGGTGTAGGAGGAAAATGGACTACCCAACCGGAACAGAGGATATTTCTTTACTTGGATGGAAGGCCAATGAGATGACGCAAGTGAACTGTCTGTTGGGACAAGGAAATAAATTTGCATTAAAAGACAGACTGATTAAGGATTAAGAATGGTTCCATCCCCCATACACTAGATGAAAGTGGTCCTCTTATGGTAACCCAGTCAGGACATGGGCAGGGGTGCTTAGGAGATGGAGTCTGGAAGTGCAGCCCTGTTGGGGTCTCTGGGGATCAAAAGAGGACACTGCCTTTCCTCCCTACTTTTTCTACGGCATGGAAATGCTTCCTCAAGCATTGAGAATGAGAATGAGACCAGAAGCATTCCCAAGACCAGCTTAAAAGGAGCCTGCTGCCTAACATCAATGAGCCAGAGATGGGAGACAGTGGGCAACATTCAGTAGAGGACGGAAAGAGAGTTGAATTGTTTAATTTATTTGTATACTTGAGGCTAATTTGTGGAGAGGTGATTAAAAAGTGCATTGTAAGAATAAAAATCCTTTATTTTATTCTAAAAGAGTGTGGTGTATTGCTGTGCCTTGGGTTTGGGGCTACTCCTTGTGGTCACAAAAGACACTGCAATAAATATTTTGGTGCATTATATTAGTTTACGGTCTGACAAAATCTACTGAGTTACTCTTTCCTCACAGTATCCTTTTAATAAATTGAGTTTTTTCTTTATTGCGAGACTTTGTCACTTTGTGACCTGCTGTTTATGATGAAGGGGACCAGTGGGATCATTTAGAATTGCTTCTGTTAATGTTTATAGATGTTTAACCAACTCTAATAAAGCTGCAACTGAGCATGAGCGTTTCAAAAAAAAACCAAAAAAAAACAGTTTAGACCAAAGGGCAGAGCACCCTGTAAAACAGGTATGTAGAATATTTATAAAATGCAGCAGTTAACTTTACAGTCAAACATGACAAATCCAGACTTTGTTGAAATTTGTAAGTGCTCTTGGGGCACAATCAGAAAGTCTTGATTATCATTCTGGAATCACTCAATCAATTCTCTTTTTGAGTATATTAATTAACACATTATAGATGGGTTTGATATCTTTTTCATTGGCTGTCTGATGGTGAAAGACACAAACCAACCAAAAACACAAATATTTCACTTTTAAAGTGATTTGTAAGCATGTTAAGCAATTTGAAAAAAACCCACAATGTTACACAGCAGCCTAAAGAGAAAGGCAATTATAACTGGAGTCAGTTAAAATTTCTAATTCAGTTCTGAATAGTCAGTCTGAAATTCAAGCCTAACCAAATTTTGAATAAAAGTAATAGTGTGTAGTTTGTTGGACATGCAAGTAAGAATTGCACTGTACTCTTTACATATTAAAATACTATTATTCCTACTGCTGTAAGATAAAATACATGTCAATATTTTACTTTCTCTATGCATATACAGGGGTGGCACGGTGGCGCAGTTGGGAGACCAGGGGACCTGGGTTCGCTTCCCGGGTCCTCCCTGCGTGGAGTTTGCATGTTCTCCCTGTGTCTGCGTGGGTTTCCTCCGGGCGCTCCGGTTTCCTCCCACAGTCCAAAGACATACAGGTTAGGTGGATTGGTGATTCTAAATTGGCCCTAGTGTGTGCTTGGTGTGTGGGTGTGTTTGTGTGTGTCCTGCGGTGGGTTGGCACCCTGCCCGGGATTGGTTCGCGCCCTGTGTTGACTGGGATTGGCTCCAGCAGACCCCCGTGACCCTGTGTTCAGATTCAGCGGGTTGGAAAATGGATGGATGGATGCATATACAGGGTGAGTCAAAATTATGTTAACACTAATGGTACTGCTATGTACTGTGACAGTTTGCGGTCCTCTCGACCCCTTGAACCCTCTGACCACTCTTCAGACACCAGGTAAAAGTCCAATAATTATTTATTTGGACAATATTAAAGTGCACAAAGCACCTACACTCCACAATACTCATATATCAATAATCAATTAAACAGTCAATACAATCCTCCACTCCCAGACACATTGCCACCCTTCCACCCAGCTCAGCTCAACGCTCTCTCACAATCCTTTTTATAGTCCTTGACCCGGAAGTGTTTCGCCCTCTCTGTCCACGTGACCTGGAACACTTCCGGGTCAGATAAAAATTCTTTCTTCTTCACCCTGGAAGCACGTCATTCCTCCTGTCCATGTGACTTGAATGTACTTCCGGGGCGTAGGGCAAATAATCCTTGTTCCTCCCTGCAGCATCCCCTAGCGGCCCCCACGGCATCCAGCAGGGTTGGGGATAAAAACTGCATTGTCCAGAATTCCCTGCTGGCATTTGGGGCACCTCCACGCTGCAGGGAGTGCTACACCTGGCGGCCTGGGGGTATTGGCTGGGATGAACGGCCGGCCACCTATCACAGTACATACTTATATATAATTTTTGTGGACAATTTATGTGCCACATATGGTACATGCGACGGTGAAAAAGTTGAGACATTCCTGTAAATCATCTTGCACATATGAAGTATGTTTTGTGAATGCTGTAAATTGTTTCCACCATCCAAATGTTAACATAATTTTGACTCACCCTGTAAATTCTGTATAAGTAACTTTATGGGGACAAAGACGTTCAACATACAGTACTTAGTCCTTTTGGGTATCCCTGACCATAATTTCACTCAGAGTGATACTAATAAAACCTGGAACAGTTAGTACTGTTATAAAATACTCAAAATCAATAGACTGAGCAAAGTTGTTCCAGGAAATTGTGCAGTACACATATCACTTACTTTGTGCACATTTGTGTCCCATCTGCAGCAGAACTGGAGGAGGATAACATAAATCCTTTCAACAAGATGTAAATCTTCCATTCATTTCCATATACTTTAATACACCTACTGGCTTTCCATATTTTTCCATCAAAATCATAGCCTAATGTGGGGAAAGTCATATGATGAATGCACCACTGATTGCTACTATTTTTTACTTTTTTAATATTTACATATCATATTAGAATCTAAACTGGTTTTATGACGGCCACCTGTACATAGTTACTGTGAGACCGTAATAGAGAGATTTAGCCCTGACAGTTGCATGAATATTTTACTGTGATTAAATACACTAACGTCAAAACATTCATTAATTCTGAAACTGCACATTCCAGTACAGGGGTACAGAGGTACAGATCCTACCTTGGAAGCAGAGAGTATAAGATAGGAACAAGGCCTGGACAGGGCCGCAGTTCAACATGAGTAACAAAACCCTCACACATTCACATTCAATCAGTCACTTTAGAGTAACCAATCAACATACACACATGTCCTTGGCATATTCAGGAGGAAAAGACAATATACACATTGGGAGAATGTGCAAAATCCACACTGACAGTGGCAAAACTAAGACTTGAACCCATTCCCCTGCTGCACCAAAAAAAAAAAATATTGCAGGTACGACAGTCCTTTAGTACAAGACGGGCTTGGCCTCTGATTATCATAATAAATTCCTAGAGATTTTATTGTGGATGTTTTATGGTTATGAAAGAAATTCATTCTTAGATAGGATTGCCTTACTCTTAGGTACTGCATTAAAGACTTTGTCAGCAATTATCCGGGGGGTGGGACTGGACCGTGTGGGTTTTGTTGTGTGGTGGGTATGGCAACACGCTGTACCAGTGCATGCTCCCCAACCTTACTTGACCCGAGTAAAAGACTTGCATGCTATCCCGGCTATAGTTCTTGTTTTATACCTAATGTCATTCGGTAAGCTCAATATTCTGTAAACCCTACAAAAGATAAAAGTGAATTCAGAAAATAGATAAACAGTCACATATGGAATAAAACATACCTCAAATTTGTACCTTTTTATTTAAGAAACAAAGCATAATAACAAAATATAACACAATCAAATGAAAATTACATAGCAAGTACAACAGATCTAAAGTATTTTTATATAGGATAAAAACAGCAAATAAAACCAAATAAAATATATATATATAAAATTTTTTAAAAAGTAAAACGATTTTATTTACTTTACTTATAAATGCACTAAAAGCAAAAAAGAAATTTTTCTTTAACCACAATTTTTGTGGTAATATGTGACTAAATAAAATTGTGGGGCGCACATAAATTAATTGATTAATTGAAATTAATTTATATATATTTTATTTTTTACTTTTTAGTTTGAGTATTTTGCAAAATGTTTGTTTTAAATAATTTTTCATGAATGGGAAACTTCTTTAATAGTATTACATAATATAAGTAAATAAGTAAGTAAGTGAACTTTACTGTCATTCATAACAATGGATGCATAGCTGAACGAAATTGCGTTTCTCCAGGCTCAATGTGCAGACATAAAAGACAAATGCACGCAAGACAACATACAGACATTACAAACATTTCACTTCTTACACAGAAAATACTGTAGGTAAGACAGCGTAAGACAGCACAAGGCAGCACAGTACAAACAATAAATACAAAAGATATATACAGTAATCCCTCCTCCAACGCGGGGGTTGCGTTCCAGAGCCACCCGCGAAATAAGAAAATCCGCGAAGTAGAAACCATATGTTTATATGGTTATTTTTATATTGTCATGCTTGGGTCACAGATTTGCGCAGAAACACAGGAGGTTGTAGAGAGACAGGAACGTTATTCAAACACTGCAAACAAACATTTGTCTCTTTTTCAAAAGTTTAAACTGTGCTCCATGACAAGACAGAGATGACAGTTCCGTCTCACAATTAAAAGAATGCAAACACATTTTCCTCTTCAAAGGAGTGCGCATCAGGAGCAGAGTCTGTCAGAAAGACAGAGGAAAGCAAACAAATCAATAGGGCTGTTTGCTTTTAAGTATGCGAAGCATTGTGCAGCATGTTGTTTCAGGAAGCAGCTGCACAAAAGATAGCAACTTGAAGATAATCTTTCAGCATTTTTAGACGAGCGTCCTTATCGTCTAGGTGTGCGAACAGCCCCCCTGCTCAATCCCCCTACGTCAGGATCAGAGAAAGTCAGCGCAAGAGAGACAGAAAAGTAAGCCGGGTAGCTTCTCAGCCATCTGCCAATAGCGTCCCTTGTATGAAATCAACTGGGCAAACCAACTGAGGAAGCATGTACCAGAAATTAAAAGACCCATTGTCCGCAGAAATCTGCGAACCAGCAAAAAATCCGCGATATATATTTAAATATGCTTACATATAAAATCCGCGATGGAGTGAAGCCGCGAAAGGCGAAGCGCGATATAGCGAGGGATTACTGTATATAAATGTAAGCCAGTCAGTAGGTGAAATATAATATGAAAGAAAATATTGCACATCGTTTCACAGTGATTGTGTTATTGCACTATATGGATACACTATTTATACATAATATATACAATATATACAGTATAATGTAATATTATAATACAATATAATGTAAACTTAAGACCTATTTGTGGTAATAAAGTGCACAGTAAGTAAGAGAGCAAAAGGTCAAAAGTTATTTAACAGAGTTTAGTATTGTGGATGGCGTGGGGGAAGAAGCTCCTGTTAAATCTTGTTGTTCTGCAGTGCATACTGCGGTAACATTTTCCAGAGGGCAGAAGTTCAAACAGCCCATGTGCCGTGTGTGTGGGATCTTTTATGATCTTAATGGATCTGCTCTGGCAACGTGAGTACTGTAATTCTTGAACAGATGGGAGTGAGGACCCGATGATTTTCTCCGCTGTCCTAACCACTCTTCAAAGTATCTTCTGTTCAGTGACAGTGCAGCTACCATACCAAACTGAGATGCTGCTGGTCAATATACTTTCTATAGTACCTCTGTAGAAAGTTGTGAGGACAGGAGAGGGGAGGTTTGCTCTTTTCAGCCTTTGGAGAAAATGAAGTTGCTGTTGTGCCCTCTCGACAAGAGAAGTGGTATTTGTGGTACATGTCAGGTCATCTGTAATGTGCACTCCCAGAAACTTAGTGTGGAGTCATTGAGAGGCACCGTTTCCATGGGTTGTAAGTGGCCGGTGTGGCATGTGCTTTCTCCTGAAGTCAATGATGATCTCTTTTGTTTTGTTGACATTCAGTGTCAGGTTGTTTTTTCCACACCAGGCAATGAGTTGATTAACTTCCTCTCTGTATGCAGAGTTGTCATCATTACTGATGAGGCCCACTATTGTTGTGTCGTCTGCGAATTTTATGATGTGATTCAAGTTGTAATTGGCACAGCAGTCGTGAGTCAACAAAGTGAATAGTAGGGGGCTTAGAACACATCCCTGGGAAACCCCAGTGTTCATGATGGTAGTCTCAGAGGTGTTTTTTCCCCAAGACGTAATATCTGGGGTCTGTCTGTGAGGAAGTCTAATAACCAGTTACACAGAAGGGTGCTGATGCCTAGTGGCTCCAGTTTCTTTACCAGGTGTTGTGGGATGACAGTATTGAAGGCGGAGCTGAAGTCAATAAAAAGCATCCACACATGACTATTCTTATTTTCCAGATGAGCCAGTGTCAGATGGAGTGCAGTTGCTATGGCATCCTCAGTGGAGCGATTTGGGCGGTATGCAAATTGAAGTTGATCAAATGTAGCAGGCAATCTGGATGTGATGTGATTTTTGACCAACCCTTCGAAGCACTTCATCATGATGGGTGTGAGTGCTATAGGGCGATAGTCGTTCAGTGATGATGTTGGTGATTTCTTTGGCAGTGGAATAATGATAGTGGCTTTGAAGCATGGAGGAACAATGGCTTGTCTTAGGGAGATGTTGTAGATGTCTGTGAGAACAACTGTAAGTTGGTCAGCACAGTCTCCGAGTACACACCCTGGTATGTTGTCGGGACCTGCAGCTTTCCGTGGGTTGACCCTGCGCAGGGCTCTCCGAACATCACTGTGGTTGAGACAGAGTATTTCATTGTCCATAGTGAGAGGGGCTTTTATTGCTGTTGTGTTGTTATTTTCCTCAAACCAGCCAAAATATATGTTAAGTGTGTTGAGGAAGTCTGTGTTATCATCACAGGGTGGTGGGGAGGGTTTAAGTCCGTAATAAATTGGAAGCCTTGCCATAGGCGCATGAGATCTTTTGAGTCAGTGAAGTGACTCTGGATTTTATACCCATAAGCATGTTTTGCTGCTCTCATGCCTCGGTTCAAGTTAGCTCTAATGGATCTGAAAGCGTCTCTGTCCCCGGATTTGAAGGCCGTATTACGTGCTCTCAGAAGGGCATGCACCTCCCTGGTCACTGTCACATCCTCCAAACACTTCCTCTCTACACACATTCCAGTCTGTGCATTCAAAACAGTCCTGGAGTGCTAAAAGTGCTCCCTCTGGCCAGGTTCGTATCTGCTTTGTAGATGGTTTGCTTCTAGTTAGCAGTGGTCTGTATGCAGGAATTAGCATAACACAGAGATGGTCTGAGTTTCCAAGGTGGGGGTGGGGAGTTGCCTTGAATGCCTGTTTGATGTTTGTGTAAACCCAGTCCAACGTGTTTACTCCCCGGGTTGCAAAGTCAAAAAAAAATGTGGCAGAACTGTCTTTAGGTTGGCTTGATTAAAGTCTCCATCAATTATATAAACACAGTCCGGATTTTCAGTTTGCATTGCACTGATAGATTGATATAGTGTGGATAGCGCTGACTTTGTGTTTGCTCTGGGGGGATGTACACAGCTGTAATGCTAACAGCTATAAATTCCCTCGGCAGGTAGAATGGTCGGCATTTCAGTGTCAAAAGCTTTATATCCTCAGAACATTGGCTTGAGACAAGTTCAACATTTGTGCACCAGTTGTTGTTTGTGTATATACATACACCATCTCCCCGAGATTTTCCACTGAGAGCATGAATCCTATCTGCTTGAAAGATTGTTAGCCCGTCCAGGCTAAACAGTGAAACAGCAGAGTTCAGCCATGTCTCAGTAAAAATGAGTGCACAACAGTCTCTCACCTTGCATTTTGTGGTTAAATCCAGTCTTAGGTAGTCCATTTTGCTTTCTAGCGAGCAGACATTAGACAGCAGAATAGATGGAAGCGCTGGTCTGTGTGGATTAGCCTTTAGTCTAGCAGCGATACCTACCCGAGTGACTCGCTTGTGTGGTCTTCCACACCTCTTGCGTCGCTTTCCCGGGCAGCCGATGATGGTAAGTGGTACTGCTGATGTGCAGGCCTCCGAGTCTTGCTGCCGTAGTATTCCTAGTCTGTGTAGAGTTTGGAGATCTAAAGCCAGCAAATCGCTCAATAACGTACTGGATTGATCAGATGCATGAAGTTTGAGTAAAGTGGATTGATTGTAGGTAATTTTTGTGAAAGAACATAACGGAGAAGACAATACATTTAACGAAAAACACATATTGTTAGCGGGAGACGGAGTAGCCGCTGCCGCACAGGGCGCCGCCATAACAGTACATAACAGTAATATATCTTCTTCTTTGTAGAATTATTTGAATACTAAAAATAATTATATTTTGGTCTCTGTTTTTCTGTTCAGGCTCTTATGGGATTAGTGCTTGGTTGCTGCAATAAAAAATATCGATGACAGAACAGCACACTTACGCCAATACTTCCTCACCATGATCATCAAGGGTACTCCTTTGCAAGAGTAAACAAGTAAAGTCGGCATGCATATTTACCCACTCCACTCACTGGAAGAGGCAAGTGGGGGCAATCCGATGCGTCTCTCACTTGTATGCTCCTATACAAGTGAGAGACGTTTTGATGGATTTGAAGTTTTGATGGATTATTGTATTTTCATTGATACTGAACACGTATGCAAAATTTGAAGAAATTCGCTTTGCCAAAAGTGGGTTTAAAATCAGTTGCAAGATTTGACCCAGACAAACAAACAGACAGAGGAATAAAATTAAGTAAAATTGTTTAAAAAAAGGTTAAGCATAGGCCCAGAATGTTTACTTCAGAATTAGATCAATTAACAAACATGGCCAAGTTGCAAAAAAATTCTAAACCAATTTGAGATAATATAGTACATCACTTTCTTACTGAGTTATAGAAGGGGAACTGGGATTTTTCCATTTGAGCAAAGTACATCTTTGTGTAATTAGTGTGGTATAGGATATTATCAATTAAAAGAGCACACTTCACCCATTTTGCATTACTTCAGATATTGTTGTTAAAGCGTTATGAGTAGGGAATCCATCGGAGGCCCGGGATTCCTGGACATTTCCCATTCCTGCATTCCTGGGAAATAAACTGCTGGAATTCCCATCTGAACGGGAACAGGCAAGCTTGCATATATAGCGTGTAAAAGTGTAAAAATCGATCAAGAAATAACAGAGTTATAGTTGAAAATAATTAAGTGGCATGGTTTTTTGGCCCATGGTGTAGTGTGTTGCTCATTAATTCAATCAACAACAGACCAACAGCAGTCAGTCTCCCGGCTCCCACTAAGACTGAGCACAGTGGACTGGGAGGTGTCTGCACTCTGCACCTCACGAATGCCGGGACAGGGCAGAGTTCATTGACGTCTGTGCTGTTGACAGCTTTGAACAGCAACTTGAAATTGCAATGCGTCAGTCTGTTGCATCTGCATTATCTGTGCCAAGAAACTTGCCATCACAGAATGATGACAAGAAACTGGATGCATCAGTAAAAGCTGAAATGGCGGTGTTTCAGAGCAACGGCAAGCGCGGGCGTTGATTAGAACAACTGTATCAGTATCTGATGCCTGTGCCGCCTACTTCAGTGGAGGCAGAGTGTACTTTCTCAGCGGCTGGCGTACTCTGCACGAAGGTGCGCTCTCGCCTGGACAACCGCATGCTCGACATGTTGTGCTTTCTACACTCTTATTACCGCTATTAACTAGATACATGTACCTATATGACAGCATGAACTGTTTGTAGTTTAGGTTAGACTTTTATTGGTGTCAACATATTGCAGTATTTTTATTAAAAATAAGTGACGCTCATTCTAAAACCATTCACATGTGACATGCCCGTGCACTGTGTCATTCCCGGGAATGACATGTGGGATTCCCGAATTCCCAGGAATGGATTCCCTAGTTACGAATTCACTTAAATCCAAGACTACCTGAGAGATGTATTTAAATATGTGTAGGACATTCCCAGAACAGACTTAGTGGTTCAGGCTCTTAATGACATCACTCACAGGTTGGATCGTGCCCTGGGTATATATTAGACAATGTTAGATGAGATATACAGTTAGGTCCATAAATATTTGGACAGAGACAGCTTTTTACTAATTTTGGTTCTGTACATTACCACAATGAATTTTAAATGAAACAACTTAAATGAAGCTAAAAGCAGACTTTCAGCTTTAATTCAGTGGGGTACACAAAACGATTACATAAAAATGTGAGGCAACTAAAGCATTTTTTAACACAATCCCTTCATTTCTGGGGCTCAAAAGTAATTGGACAATTGACTCAAAGACTATTTCATGGGCAGGTGTGGGCAAGTCCGTCGTTATGTCATTATCAATTATGCAGATAAAAGGCCTGGAGTTGATTTGAGGTGTGGTGCTTGCATGTGGAAGATTTTGTTGTGAACAGACAATATGCGGTCAAAGGAGCTGTCCATGCAGGTGAAAGAAGCCATCCTTAAGCTGTGAAAACAGAAAAAACCCATCCGAGAAATTGCTACAATATTACGAGTGGAAAAATCTACAGTTTGTTACATCCTGAGAAAGAAAGCAAGCACTGGTGAACTCAACAACGCAAAAAGATCTGGGCGTCCACGGAAGACAACAGTGGTGGATGATCGCAGAATCATTTCCATGGTGAAGAGAAACCCCTTCACAACAGCCAACCAAGTGAACAACACTCTCCAGGGGGTAGGTGTATCGATATCCAAGTCTACCATAAAGAGAAGACTGCATGAAAGTAAATACAGAGGGTGCACTGCAAGGTGCAAGCCACTCATAAGCCTCAAGAATAGAAAGGCTAGATTGGCTTTGCTAAAGAACATCTAAAAAAGCCAGCACAGTTCTGGAAAAACATTCTTTGGACAGATGAAACCAAGATCAACCTCTACCAGAATGATGGCAAGAAAAAAGTATGGAGAAGGCGTGGAACAGCTCATTATCCAAAGCATACCACATCTGTAAAACACGGTGGAGGCAGTGTGATGGCTTGGGCGTGCATGGCTGCCAGTGGCACTAGGACACTAGTGTTTATTGATGATGTGACACAGGACAGAAGCAGCCGAATGAATTCTGAGGTGTTCAGAGACATACTGTCTGCTCAAATCCAGCTAAATGCAGTCAAATTGATTGGGCGGCGTTTCATGATACAGATGGACAATGACCCAAAACATACAGCCAAAGCAACCCAGGAGTTTATTAAAGCAAAGAAGTGGAAAATTCTTGAATGGCCAAGTCAGTCACCTGATCTTAACCCAATTGAGCATGCATTTCACTTGTTGAAGACTAAACTTCAGACAGAAAGGCCCACAAACAAACAGCAACTGAAAGCCGCTGCAGTAAAGGCCTGGCAGAGCATTAAAAAGGAGGAAACCCAGCATCTGGTGATGTCCATGAGTTCAAGACTTCAGGCTGTCATTGCCAGCAAAGGGTTTTCAACCAAGTATTAGAAATGAACATTTTATTTCCAGTTATTTAATTTGTCCAGTTACTTTTGAGCCCCTGAAATGAAGGGATTGTGTTCAAAAAAATGCTTTAGTTGCCTCACATTTTTATGCAATCGTTTTGTTCACCCCACTGAATTAAAGCTGAAAGTCTGCACTTCAACTGCATCTGAGTTGTTTCATTTAAAATTCGTTGTGGTAATGTACAGAACCAAAATTAGAAAAAAGTTGTCTCTGTCCAAATATTTATGGACAATTTGCAAATGATGCAAATACCTTATCAGTACAAGGGTGTCTAAATGCCACAATCGTTAAGTGACTTCTATAGAATGAATACCACATAGATAAAAGGTGAAAATGTGATTATCATGTATAGGGTTAACTTGTAAAATTCATCATACATTGGATCCTAATGTTTAGTAAATGGTAAACCACTATTGTGCACGTAAATTGACAGCAATTAGTGTTTCTCTTGAGCACAGTACAATGCACAGAAAGAAGATTTAAAACAAGATTTCTTTTACATGGCTAAACTAAGCAGGTTAATTTTCACAACATTGATTTTCCTGGCTAAAGTAAGATGGAGGGAGTACCACCTACTAACATTATTGATGTTTTCCAAACAGATTTTTATAGTTCTTTGCAATAATGATTACCAGGTATTTTAATTGTTCTGACACAATCAGTGAAAAGTGATATAGTATAAATTAATTTTAGCTGAACTATACCATGCATGGTGCATATCGAAGAAAAAAAAAATCTATTCCTTTTCTGAAATTTTAATTGAGAGATCATTTCTCCATTGTTCTGTAAGGTCATGATATGTGCCTCAAAATAACATATACTTTTAAGAGGCTGTCTAATACTTTAACATTAGAACACTCTAGACTAGAACAGGCCATTCAGCCCAACAAAGCTCGCCAGTCCTATCCACTTATTTCTTCCAAAGAGACATCAAGTTGAGTTTTGAAAGTCCCTAAAGTCTTACTGTCTACCACACTGCTTGGTAGCATATTCCAAGTGCCTATCGTTCTTTGTGTAAAAAAAAAAAAACTTCCTTATATTTGTGCGAAATTTACCCTTAACAAGTTTCCAAATACTGTATGTCCCCGTGTTCTTGATGAACTCATTTTAAAATAACAGTCTTGATCCACTGTACTAATTCCCTTCATAATTTTAAACACTTCAATCATGTCACATCTTAATCTTCTTTTGCTTAAACTGTTATAGGATCAGCTCTTTTAATCTTTCTTCATAATTCAACCCCTGTAGCCCTGGAATCAGCGTAGTCGCTCTTCTCTGGACCTTTTCTAGTGCTGCTATGTCCTTTTTGTAGCCTGGAGACCAAAACTGCACACAGTACTCAAGATGAGGCCTCACCAGTGCATTATAAAGGTTGAGCATAACCTCCTTGGACTTGTACTCCGCACACCGTGTTATATAACCTAATATTCTGTTAGCCTCCTTAATGGCTTCTGAACACTGTCGGGAAGTCGATAGCTTAGAGCCCACTATGACTCCTAAATCCTTCTCATAAGGTGTACTCTCGATTTTCCGACCACCCACTGTGTATTCAAACCTAACATTTTTACTTCCTATGTGTAATACTTTAAATTTCATCTGCCACAAATCTGCCCAAGCCTGTATGCTATCCAAGTCCTTCTGTAATGATATAACAGATTCCAAATTATCTGCTAATCCACATATCTTGGTATTATCTGCAAACTTAACCAGCCTGTTACTTACATTCCTATCTAAATCATTTATATATATTAAAAATAGCAGCGGCCCTAGCACTGTCCCCTGTGGAACACCACTCTTAACTTCGGCCAATTCTGATGAGGTTCCTCGCACCATCACCCTCTGCTTCCTGTGTCTGAGCCAATTCTGCACCCATCTAAAAATATCACCCTGAACTCCCATTTCTTTTATTTTGATGCCCAACCTCTCAAGTGGCACCTTATCATATGCTTTCTGAAAGTCAAGATAAATAATATCATAAGCTCCACTTTGATCGTATCCTTGTGTTGCCTCCTCACAGAATTCCAGCATGTTAGTAAAACACGACCTCCCTTTTCTGAACCCATGCTGACTGTTCAGAATAACTCCTGTCCTTGCCAGGTGTTGCTCAATCTTATCCTTAATAATTCTTTCCATTAACTTGCCTGTGATGCATGTTAAGCTTACTGGCCTATTGTTGCTTGGACCTGCCCTGTCACCCTTTTTATATAATGGGATGATATTTGCCATTTTCCAGTCCTTCGGAATCTCTCCAGTACGCAGTGACTTCCTAAAAATATGTGCCAAGGGTTTATATATGTACTCACTAGCCTCCTTAAGACCTCAAGGATAAATATGATCTGGTCCTGGGGACTTGTTTGATTTCAGCTTATTTAATCTGAGCAGCACTTGTCCCTCTCCCTTTATTGAAAAAAGCCGGCATCACCTGAGGGATACACAGAGAAGTTGGGAAAGTTGCTTTTAACAAAGCTTCTAATTGTTATGTACAATGAATGTGGAGCACTATATTTCAAATGATGCAAAAACCTTATCAGTACAAGGGTGTCTAAATGTTACAATCAATAAGTGACTTCTAAAGAATGAATACCACATAGATAAAAGGTGAAAAGGTGATTATCATGTATAGGGTTAACTTGTAAAATTCATCATACATTGGATCCTAATGTTTAGTAAATGGTAAACCACTATTTTGCTCGTAAATTGACAGCAATTAGTGTTTCTCTTGAGCACAGTGCAATGCACAGAAAGAAGATTTAAAACAAGATTTCTTTTACATGGCTAAACTAAGCAGGTTAATTTTCACAACATTGATCTTCCTGGCTAAAGTAAGATGGAGGGAGTACCACCTACTAACATTATCGATGTTTTCCAAACAGATTTTTATAGTTCTTTGCAATAATGATTGCCAGGTATTTTAATTGTTCTGACACAATCAGTGAAAAATGATATAGTATAGTTGGGTCTGACCTGCATCAGACTTCACTTGAAAGAATACATTTCTATTCAAATTAATTTTGAATCTGGAGATCTTATGAAATTCTCCTAGCAAATTAATACCAATGATATAGATAAATATCGGTCTATGATAAAAAGTACCATATCCTTAGCACACTGCTGACATTTTGTTTAATTACTGATTTTTTAAAAATAAACCTAGTTAATGGCATTGTAATTTGAAGTATAATGCCAAGCCAAGTGTATTACTATTTCACCACTCATACCGTAAAAACATCAATATCCAAGTTCTGTAAATAACGGAAAACATTTACCAGTTACTGAAATAAGGCATCTTTAATATTGTTGGTCAACATATACTGTATATTATATATATTACACAGTGGCAATGATCTAGTTCTGCCAACATAGGTACTAGCACTGTAGTTTTGATTTGGGTAAGAAATTTAGAAAATTGATGGATGAACAGAATGTTTATCACTGGTATCTGTAAATTTATTCTTATAGATACAATGATTCATTTTTGAACAAGTGCTGCAGTTCTTCTACCAGACTTTAATATTTATTTTCAAATAACTAAATGTCCAATAAAAATATTTATGATGGAACATGATATTTGGGAACCTTTCAGAGAATGAGACAACAGTAACCTAACACTGCTAGAAATAATTATTTACTTCTGAATGCAAAATAAAAGAAGAAAAAGACTAATCAAACAATTACATTATTTAGAAGACTAAGCCATTTATTTGTGAAATTATTTGGAACGAAAGCCTGCAGCCACAGTGGTATACCAGGACTGCACTTGTGAACCACTAACCTAGAGCAATGTAAAGTTGCCAAATAATGAAACACATCTGAAACAGAATTTTGTGTTCACAAGAGTTACTTATGGACACTTTAAAATAACTTTTTTTTTTTCCTGTCTGACACCTCCTGACTCACCAGTATGAGAAAATCCCCACCTATTACATTGACTTGTCTCGATGTCTAGTTATTCAAGATGTCATCCTTTTTTGAGATTCCCCTCTATTTCTGGCACTCAACATCTGAAAAACCCACAATCAAAAAAAAAAAAAAAGAAAGGGGAACAGTAATATATGCATGTTGAGTGTTGCTTTATGCTGTTTCGAGGTTGCTGATCACAAATATAATATTTTTGGTTCTTTACTGGTGGTCCTAGCTCTCTAAGACCTACTCCCAGAAGGTTAAAAATGGCAAATATCAAATGACAGGTGCCTCAAGAGGAGCTGTAGTATTGTATGAAGAAGTCAGGAGTGGCAGAGAAGTACGTAAGAGTTGTACAGGATATGTACGAGGGAAGTGCAAGAGTGGTGAGGTCTACGCTGGAAGTGACAGATGCGTTTAAAGTGGAGGTGGGATTACATTAGGGATCAGCTCTGAGTCCTTTATTTCCAATGGTGATGGACAGGTTGACAGAGGAGATTAGACAGGAGTCCCTATGAACTATGATGTTTGCTGATGACATTGTGATCTGTAGTGAGAGTAGTAAGCAGGTTGAGGAGACCCTGGAGAGGTGGAGATATGCTCTAGAGAGGAGAGGAATGAAGGTCAGTAGGAAGAAGACAGAATACATGTGTGTAAATGAGAGGGTGGTCAGAGGAATGGTGAGGATGCAAGGAGTAGAGTTGGCGAAGCTGGATGAGTTTAAATACTTGGGAGCAACAGTACAGAGTATCAGGGATTGTGGAAGAGAGGTAAAAAAAAAAAAAAAAAGAGTGTCCAGGCAGGGTGGAATGGGTAGAGAAGAGTGTCAGGAGTGATTTGTGACAGATGGGTATCAACAAGAATGAAAGGGAAAGTCTACAGGATGGTAGTGAGACCAGCTATGTTATATGGGCTGGAGACGGTGGCACTGACCAGAAAACAGGAGACACAGCTGGAGGTGGCAGAGTTAAAGATGCTAAGATTTGCATTGGGTGTGACAAGGATGGACAGGATTAGAAATGAGTACATTAGAGGGTCAGCTCAGGTTGGACGGTTGGAAGACAAAGTCAGAGAGGCGAGATTGCGTTGGTTTGGACATATGCAGAGGAGAGATGCTGGGTATATTGGGAGAAGGGTGCTAAGGATAGAGCTGTCAGGCAGGAGGAAAAGAGGAAGGCCTAAGAGAAGGTTTATGGATGTGGTGAGAGAGGACATGCAGGTGATGGGTGTAACAGAGCAAGATGCAGAAGACAGGAAGATATGGAAGAAAATGATCCGCTGTGGCAACCCTTAACTGAAGTAGCCGAAAGAAGAAGAAGGGTATTATTATAGACTATTACAATATCAGTGATTACAAATGTAATAGAAAACATTTTTTAAAAATAACATCACAACTGTTAATATTTAGACTTTAAAATTTTAACTTGAAGCATACATTTTAATATTTCAAATATTTGACACAAATATTCTTATTTATTAAGCACTTGTATCTCATGAAGTAAATCATTACATTTCTTGTTAGTTTATGCTACTTCAGACTTTTTAGGATATGTGAAAAAATCCCACGAGAACCTGCCAACTGCAGTCAGTCATTGGGCTGGGGTATGAAATTTTGTAGGCATAAGGATAAGCCTCAGGGGCCTCTTTGCTGCCTTTTATTTAAATAAAGGGCCATTTAGATCAGTTAACATCAAATGTAAATGTGGAAAACAATTTAGATCAGCTAACATCACATTATAATGTGACCGTAAGAAATGCACTGGACACAGTGGCTCCCCTTAAAACAAAAGTGACCAAAGCACATAGAAACTCTCCCTGGTTTAATGAAAACACTCAAGCTCTTAAATTAGAGTGTCGAAAACTGGAGCGCAGATGGAGAACAACAAAGCTACATGTCTTTCAAATTGCATGGACAGAGAGTGTTAATAAATATAAAAAAGCCCTCTTTAAAGCTCGCTCAGAATACTATTCTACAATAATAGATAGCAATAATAAAAATCCTCGGGTATTGTTTAGAACAGTGGCTAAATTAACAAATGGAAATTCAGATCAACAGTGCAAAATAGCAACAGATATTAGCAGTACAGACTTTATGAACTTCTTCAATGAGAAAATTAAAAATATATGATCCCAGATCTCTGCATCACACTACAAACCAAATACTAGCTTAGCAGACCCTGTCTCACATTGCATTCAGCACTTTAATAATTTTAATATTGTAACTGAGCAGATAGTCTTAACTTTAATTTCTAAAATTAAGCCCACTACTTGTTCCCTAGATCCAGTGCCAACAAAACTAGTAAAAAGTGCAATGGATGTCCTTGCAGTGCCTATTCTAAACGTTATCAATAGTTCATTATTGCATGGCACAGTACCTGATGCACTAAAAGTGTCAGTCATTAAACCATTACTTAAAAAGTCAGACCTAGACCCACATATACTAAATAATTATAGGCCTATTTCAAATTTACTGTTCCTCTCTAAAATACTAGAAAAAGTAATCGCCAGTCAGCTTCAATCACACCTTATGCATTACAATTTATTTGAGAAATTGCAATCTGGTTTCTGCACTGGTCATAGTACAGAAATGGCACTAACACGGGTTGTAAATGACATTCTGATATCCTCTGATGAAGGAAACTCCACTGTAATTATGTTGTTGGACTTAAGTGCAGCATTTGACACCATTGACCATTCTATTTTACTACACAGGCTAGAAAATGATGTGGGGCTTACAGGCACCATGCTCGCTTGGATTAGTTATTTATCAAATCGATTCCAATATGTACAGAAATGTGCTTACAGTACTCCATCATTATACACAGAAGTTCAATATGATGTCCCGCAGGGCTCAGTACTGGGACCTTTATTGTTTTCACCTTACATGCTTCCACTGGGATCTCTCATTAGGAAACATAATGTTAATGTTCACTCGTATGCAGATGACACCCAGTAATATCTTTCATTAAAATCAAATGAAGTTTCTCCAATGTTGTCTTTAATTAGTTGTGTTAGTGAATTAAAGGAGTGGATGAATAAGAACTACTTGTCTTTAAACACAGATAAAACAGAGATGTTAATTGTTGGAGGGAATGACGTTGATCATAATAATATTTTGTCATCATTTAACTCAGTTGGAATCCCCATTAATTATACTGAATCAGCCCGCAATCTAGGAGTTATCTTTGACTCTAGCATGTCATTTAAAGCACATATTACAAAGTTGTCCAAATCATGTCTCTTCCATCTTAAAAATGTTAGAAAATTAAGGCGCTTTCTAAATAAACAGGATTCTGTGAAAATAATTCATGCATTTATCTCTAGTAGGATTGACTACTGCAATGCGGTGTTCACTGGATGTTCAAACTGTTCTCTATACTGCCTCCAGTTAATCCAAAATGCGGCTGCAAGAATTATTACAAGAACAAGAAAATACGAACACATAACTCCAGTTCTTAAATTCTTACACTGGCTCCCGGTTAAGTTTAGGGCAGATTTCAAAATCCTCCTTTTAACATATAATGCATTAAATGGACAAGGTCCGGCTTACTTGTCGAAACTAATCATGACTTACAAACCACAGCGCACATTAAGATCTCAAGATGCCAGTCTGCTTATGATTTTAAGGATTAATAAAATAACAATGGGAGGTCGAGCTTTTAGTTACAGGGCCCCTAAACTGTGGAATGGTCTGCCTGCAACTATAAGAGATGCCCCTTCAGTCTCAGCTTTTAAATCCCGGCTGAAGACTCACTACTTCAGTTTAGCATATCCTGAATAGAGCTGCTGATTAACTGTACAGACTGCATCTCTGTTGTTAGTCATTAGCACTAAAACATACGTAACATGATAGTTATAATTGGATACTAACCCTCACCTATTCTGTTTCTCTTCTCGGTACTCAAATGTGGCACTTGGTGCCACGGCCCACCTGTCAAGTTGTTTTGCCTGCCTAAGGTAAAGTCATCTGTGATGGAGGATCGCAGGAATCATGGGAAGGAGGGGTCCTTTCATCGGATTGGCTGGCCCAGCGCTGTTTCAGCCATGGAATGGCCAAATGGGGGAGGCAGCTTGATGGATGAGGTCTCCAGGACTCTAAATATATCCAAATCTTATTATATGATATCATCTACTGTTAAATTCTGCTCCATACTTCTAAAATTTTTATTTTTATACTGTATTGAGGATTTGTTCTGTTCTGTGTATTGTACTGTATTGTATTGACCCCCTTCTTTTTGACACCCACTGCATGCCCAACCTACCTGGAAAGTGGTCTCTCTTTGAGCTGCCTTTCCCAAGGTTTCTCCCATTTTTCCCTACAGGGTTTTTTTTTGGGGAGTTTTTCCCTGTCTTCTTAGAGAGTCACCCCGGGGGAGGTCTGGGCTGTCAAGAGGCAGGGCCTGTTAAAGCCCATTGCGGCACTTCTTGTGTGATTTTGGGCTATACAAAAATAAATTGTATTGTATTGTATTGTAAATATACCCAGAGTAGAATTACTATTGAGCTAGTTTCGTGTTTTAAGTACCGTCCCTTTTAAAATATTTCTGACAAATGTTAAAGGCAACTTATTTGCTTAGGTATGCATTTTAATCTTGAATTCGTGAAGATGGATATAGCAATGGATCTATCTATCTATCTATTCAGCGGTTTAAATGTTAGCATCTTAGGGGCTGTATTTAAAAAATTATCTTAAATATATATGAACTTTACAAACATTATATCAAACACTTCTGGAAAAAAATCTTTAAAAAAAACAGCACGACATTAAATTAAAATGACCCTTGCGAATGCAACTACCGATTCACCTTAAGGCACAGAGTCCTCCCGCAACTGTATTCGCTTACCCGTCCGCCTCTTTTCCCTGAGCCTGGCCCTTTCCTGTCAGCACTCCCTCTTTGGTTGCGTGCCAGTCAGCCAGTCAGAGTCCACGCTACGCGAAGAAGATGTATGGCGCTGCAACGGTGTTCACCGCTGGCTTTGCGGCGTACTTAAGGCTTGCTCGGCCGTTTCCTACCCGCCCGCATGGCGGAAACTGCAAGAGGTTACTAAGCCTGACGCAGCCAGGTACCGCAAATGCTTAATCGGACCCTGCCGCTGGATGTGCTGACCGCGGTTCCGACAGCTAGTGACAGTGCTCCGGGCTAGGGAAGACTTAACTGAGTAGGGGGCCTTCTCGGTTGCGTGCTTGTGCCGCCTCCATGCATTAATGCAATTTTCATAGTAATCTCGTGCAACTGGAGCGCCGTATTTTTATTTATATTCTCAAATAATGTATTCTCTTAGGAATAATGTTAAAATGAAGCCACCGGTAGGTGGCGAAAGTGGAGTTTTAAAGCAACTGTCATTTGGTGCCGTGAACTCTGTTTAACTTACTGTTGATTTTATATAGTTGAGTCGCATTTCCCATTTTTTTTAACAATTCCTCAACTTTTGTTTAGAAAATTATAAATATGAGACTATTAGAATACTTTTGAAAGCTGTCTTGTTCAACCAATGAGACCGTTTGCCACGAAAGTTCTATATGAATTAATGTTTGATTGAATCAAGCAATTAGTAAAATTAATGGATGATTCACCCGCTGTTAGTAGGTGGCAGGCCGTCAGTATACAGTTTGAAAGTCAGAAATGTTGTAAACATGGCCAAAGTAGTCTTTTACTGACAACTGAAAACAGACTGAATAGTATTTAATCTTCCAGGTAGGGTATATCCAAATCAAACAACTACTGTGACTTACGTATTTTTTTAAGTTGACTCAATAAGCCAAGAAGTATGTTAAATCTGAGAGGGTTTGAATCCCACTTTTTTTCCCCATTGTCTATAGCCATGATTCTTAAGTTCAGTCCTGGGGCTCTCGTTTTTGTTATAGTTAGTTTCACAATCGGTAAATCGTTTTACCTTTAATTGATTTCCTTGTTTAATTTGTTTTCCTTTTTATTTCTTCTCTTATTTTGCAGTCAGAAATGCACATTACTGTTAAAAATACCTTTACTATCTGTGTTGTCTGACTTCGTCTGTGAAATTTCCTAAGACAATGGGCCTCAGTTAAGTGTTGTTAATCAGATGTATCAGAAGTACTTTGTAACAAACTGAGTACTTTTCTGTATACGTTTTTTTAACCAGGTGTTAATATTATTAGTTCGAAGGAACTCCTTATGTTTGAGTATTCCACATAAAATTGCCCATGCGTAAAACATTCATGCCGTCGATCAGTTCTTCTTCTTTCCTAGTGTCTGACCTTGGCTTTTGTTGATGGTTGTTGTTGGAAAACACAATTGAACTCAAACAGGTAATTAGCAGAGATAACCGGGATTTTGCGTATAAATATGATAGCATCCTGTAGCACATCCTGTAAAAACAGTAACTTAAATCAAATTGGAATGCAACATCTTGATTGGTAATCTTGCTGTGCTACAAAGTTTTGGAGGCTTTAGTTCAAAAGCAATATGCACTGAATTGTTGTTTACTTTAAATAATTACATACAGCATCAACTTTTACAGGCTGCACATTTACAAGGACTGAATGTTTTAAGTATTGTGCAGAAAAAAAACAGGTGAAAAGAAAAAGAAATAATTTTGTGAATTATGTACAATTTTTCAGTGCTTCAAGTGGAACAAAATGACTGGAGGTAGTCTCTTTAGTCGGCATCTTGCGCCTTGCCTTTTGTTATTACTTTTACATGATACTGTATATTAGTCAAGCAGGGTTGGCGGTGTGTGGAAGGTCAGAGCGTCGTGATACACAAACATTCTGTTGAAAAGCAGTGGAGAAAGAGCAGAAGGTACTAACTGGTACGCCAAGAAACATTGCTGGTACTGTAAGTAGAAACTGAAAGATGCATTGGTAGTGACCAACTAATAAATTCTACAATCTCCAATTCCTTCATGTTCTGTTTGTGGAGGACACTTTTACTGAGATGCACAAGCATTTAAACTTACCAAGGCATACCATCTCTCTTGGCTTGTGTTGTACCCAGGCACTGTGCTCTAGTGGCACTTCTTTTTTTTCTGCTTTGCAAAATGGCACACGTAGCGGCACATCACCGTCTGACCTCCAAGGGGACAGCCTAGGTCTCTGCAATATTGCATGTATTTCACCACCAAGGGCCCTCGTCACATAACAAATTAAGGAACATTTTTAATTATTCCTATGTCTTTAGATGATTAACTCTGTGATTTTGTTTTTAATTCTCCTTATTTGTAGAGTTTTTTCTTGTGTACAAATACTGACAATTAGTGACAAACATAACAGATGCCAGAATGAATTGCATGGATTGCTAAAGGACAGATAATTTAGTGTTACCTACTTGTGGGCTTCTTAGTAAATAATGGCATAAATAACCAGATAATTAAAAAGAAAAAAAATGCTAAAAAGAAAAAAAAGTACTCTATATAAATTCCTGCTTCATTTAGTCAAAATATATCATATCTAATTTGTAATTTATTTGTTAATACAAAACAACACAAACACAGCTTGCTTAGTTAACATAGGAATCTAATTAAAAGAAGAAATTGGTTGGGATGAAAACTTGTAGCCACAGGGGTCCTCCAGGACTAAATTTGAGAGACACTGGCATAGAGCAGGGATCTTCACTCATGGTCCTGGAAGGTCCATGTGGTTACAGGTTTTTAGTCCAACCAGTTTTCTAATTAGAACACCATCCTTGCTGATAGTGAAACTTGGTATTGAACTATGTTAACATGTTAGTGCTTTCATTCACCCAAGACCAACTTTAATTACATCACAAAGTTTTCTTTTCCGAGAGCATTATCTCTGTGTTTTGTGGACTGGAACAGATTTGCACTTCATGATCCTACCCTTTTCTCTCTCTTTTATTTCCAAACCTTCTAGTAACACAGACACCTCATGATGCACATCCAGCATTTTAAATCATATCAAGTTAAATGGCAAGCTGGTAGTTTCTTTGTTATTTGTATTTAGCTATTAACTGTGGCTGGTTAAGAAAACAGGAAACAATTATAAACCTAAATGCAGCTGCTTAAAATTAAAATATTTAATTAAAGGTTGTGAATTGTAAAAAGATAGTTAAGTAAAATAAAGCCACAAAACATACTGCTATAATAGCAAATAAATGAAGTCTAATTAAGAAATTAGTTCAAGCGAAAACCTACAGCCACTGCAGTCCTCCAGGGCCATGAGTGAGTATCCCTGCCCTACAATGTGATGTAAATTTGCCTTGGAAGAGTAAAAGCACTAAGAAACCACAAAATTAAATACCGTGCTTTACTATATGCTAGGCCTGGTTTCTAATTAAGAAAACTGGTTGGAACGAAAACCTGCAGCCACTGTAGCCATCCAGGACTGTGAGAGTAGGTCCCTAGTCTAGAGCTACCAGACTTGATCTCTTTTAATGTAAACCACTGGGGATGCAGGATTTTATTGGACACAGGCTAACTGATGTCCGTTTTTAGTTCAAACATATTCTGTCTACCACAGTTAATGTTAGATTTTATTATAGGTACAGTGAAATAAATTTATGGTGATGGGTGGACAAAGTCCCACGAAGCTTCTGAAGCTTCTACCAGATTGTCCCAGAAAAAAAGATCCAAAGCTTTGAAACTTTGAAAATCATGACATCTGGTTGGTTACAGATATCATAGCAGCCATGAGCTTGACGCAGCCTGAGTTGATCACATAATTACAATGTGACATATGCACTAAAATGCTAAAAGCTCAAGAACACCCATTGTGTTCATTTTGACCTCATGCTGTCAAAGATTTAATTCGTTGCCATTGTAAATATTGTAACACAGACCAGTGCTCTCCTGTACTGTGTACTAACAGACTCTTGCTCCTTACATCGCTCTTTTTGGCAGCTCACTATCCTTAAAAGGACCACTTGGCATTGCTGCAATAGTTGGAATTAATTTGAGACCTTTGTAGGTTCACCTGAAGCTGTCACCACAGCTGATCATTTGTATGATGGAATGCCAACTACTGTAATACTGCTGGTAGCTCATCACAAGGCTGATGTAACTCCTCAAACATTCATCAAAGCCACCACTGATTCATAAGTATGCAACCCCATTTTTATTTCAGGGGGAGTTTTGCTGTAAGGCAGTGTGAATACATAATATTTTTCCATCGTGTTTTGGGAATAATTGGTTTTGGGGCAAAAAAGATAATAAGAGAGTTTAGGGAACTGAGCACACATAAGAAAGTAAAGATAATGTGTCTATAATAGACTAGAGTACTAATGACATATTGTAAGTTCAGTACAGAAGAACAGTATAGCATGGTATTTGCTGTCAGATAACAGATTTCACATTTTTGGACTCCAAATTTAATTCAGTATCTTCTCTGTATAAGATATGAATGGTAGTTTCACATCTCATTTTATAGCATGTGGGACAGCACAAAGATTTGAAACAGACTGCTCCTGGTACTTCAGTGATGTTTAAATCTTCAGATGTTGTCAGTCGCATGGTTTTAAAGCTTTGATACAAGTTTCGATATTGCTTTGAAACAGGGTGCTTCATTAAACTGATACAAGCTTTGAAGCCTCAGTGTCAAACGTCTCATCTTTATAAAATTATGTTCGCATTTTAGTTATGGGGTGGGAAGCGCTTGGTAGTGGGATTGCAGTGCACTTCCCATTTTACAAAAATGTGCAGATTAGCTTGACTGCTGACTCTAATTTAGCCAGGTGTCTATGCGGTTGAGTGTGATTTGCTATAGACTACTGTACATTCAGGAAGAGCTCTTGGTTACCATAACCTGGAGTTGTATAGGGTGGTCCAGATCTAACTATGCAACGTTTAATGCAATGCAATGCAATAATTGCATAGTTAGATCTGGACCACCCTGTATTAAAGTTCTAAGTTACAGATGTGTATTGGAAGTTGATGGGTAGAACAACAGTTGTCTCTTTGATATATATAACATTACACATTTTTATTAAAATGATCCTCAGATGTGATAAATGTGTGCAGAAGTGGCACTTAGTGGAACAGTTTGACAATATTTTTAGAGAAAAAAACAAACTATTTATGAAATGATTTTGTAAATACCAATAAAATACACAACTTTGAAAAAATTCATACAAGTTAATCGCTGTTTGATGTGGGATTTTAAAAGCAAAAAAAAAAAAGATTTAATCACAACAATTGATTAAGGAAGATAGAGGTTGCAGTAAAAACATGCAGCTGCATGCCCGACTACCATTAAGCTGATCAGTTGTTTGCTTGGCCTTAAAAACAAAAGTGAATTAATCTTAGGAAGATTCCTTTGACTAGTAGTTTTTATTTTTGGTTACAACTTGTGATACTAAGCCCATTTGACTTAGATCACAAAGTTTTAATGCAAACATTTAAATATACACACATTAGAAACTATTTGCTATGAAAGTGAAATTCAGCCAGTTGTGTTCCTTATGTCGTATGATGAAAGTTTATTGTCACTGTGGGATACATAGCTTATGATGTGAATCAATTAGATGAGTCCTTTACCAGCTTCTTTAATCTTGGAATGTTTAATGATTAAAGATACCATTTGATACATGATTAATTACCCTGGATTATATTTAAAAAGAATATATAAAACAGAAAGATTTCTGGCTTGTTACTTATGCAGGTAAGATAGGCTTTGCTTCACTCTGTCTCTGAAATGGGGTTACATTGATTGGCAAATTGGTGGATGGATGAATCAAGGGTGAGAGTTAAGTATGCACACTTGTATATGAACAGACAGTCACTGGAACTGTGGTTCACATAAAGACCTCCAACTAGCACAAAGAATTGTTTATCCATTTTCTGAATCTGGTTAATTAAGTTCTGGGTTCTAGGAAGACAACCCAACATGGTAGCACTGGGTACAAGGTAGTTGCCAATTTTGAATGGGCCTATAGACTATTTGCTCATTTGCATACATACCTGCACTCACAGGTACAATTTACAGTCTTTAGGATGTAGGGATATTCAGAGATAACCCAAGTAGATATGTAAAGAAGAATAGAGTTTTTCATCAAACAGCTCTTGAGAGCAGTTCACCACAATACAATTGGTTACACATTGAGTCAAAACATATTTTCAAACAACTTATATTTTTCTCCATTGCTGCCTGTATTGGTTAGCAGTGTAAACAGTAAACCTGCAATACAAGACAATCATCCAGCCACCCACCCAAGTTGTTGTTGTAGGGGCAGACTGTAAGGCTGGAATCAAAAGTGAACTGAGAGCCAGCCACATCAAAACATTGATCTACTATATATATTACCAAAGTCTGCTCTGATTAAAATACAGTTGTACCACATCCACACTTCTGAATTGATTGCATGATTTGATATATGACTTTTTGGAACAGTGTAATGTCTTGTCTTCAATATACATAAAACAATTTTGGGATAATGTAAGTTCCAAGTCTATTTTTTGTGAACTGAGAATGGATAAATATCAACTTTTATAATTAATGAATTTTATTACAAAACATACAGAATGCAAAATTTAGTGTACGCAGCAGGGTAAGAAATTGTATAAATTTGATTTGACTGTAGGTTCAAGTTTATGTTGAATATCTAGAAATGCAAATGCAATTTATGGATGAATTTGACACTTTTCACATATTGTAAATTAAAGCCATTACAGTACAGTTTTTATGAATTCCCTAGAGTATGAGTGGTAGTATCATACTGTATTTCTCTTCTGAAATGGAAGAAACAAAGATGGTTTCTTTTTTTTGATTGTTCTGTCAATATCTTTGGACCTGATCCACAGTAATTACCATATATACTCACTTATACGCCTGTTCAAAAATGCGATACTTAATTTTTTTTTTTACATCTTCTTGCCTCCTCCAATCTCGCATCAGTTTCTCAGACGCATTGAATTTTGTTGCAGCAGCGCAGTTACCAATTTCTTTCGCTACTTCAACGACATTTAATTTAAAACCAGCTTCATATTTTCTTCTGATTGAACGCTCCATCGCAGATAAGGGATGCTCTTACGATAAAGGTGTATGAGGTATGTGTGATACAAAAAACAGAAATCAGTGTAAACGTTGCTTCGGAATAGTTCGGGTATTACCGTGTGGCCACGTAGGCACAATAGAGAGAGAGAGAGAGAGAGGTTAGGAGCACACACTGATACAACGCATTGCCGCACCCACATAGAAAAAAAGCCAGTGTGCTCTGTGGTTACTCTCTCAGTTGGGGGTTAGCATATCATAATCTCTTGGACCAATAGTGTGAGTTTTCCGCTTTCAATTTAAATGACCAACATTATAAAATACCAGAAATTATACAGTAAGATCAAGTCCCGACTTATCCACGGGAGAACTTATCCGCTCGTATATATGGTAATTTAAAATGTAAATTGTAATCTATGTAATTTGCTGCTCACTGATGGACTGGTGTCCCATCTGGGTCATATTCCTGTCTTGTAGGTTTTCTTTTGAGTTAGAAGGCAACTTTTAGCTTTTTCTTGATTTAGATGGCAGAAGTGTTTTGCTAGAATTATGTTAAAGAACATTTGGTTGGATAATTTCTGGATGTGGATATCAGACTGTCACACTGGTTAGTGGTGTTTCTTCACAACTCCAGGGGCTTGGGTTCAGATCCTAGCCTTGGCACTACCTATGTGGAGTGTTTGTGCTTTCTTGTGTCTGTATGGAATTTACAGCAGGCACTTTGGTTTCCTACATCATCCCAACGATATGTACTTATTTTAATTACAATACAAACTCAATGTTACTTAAATGAAGAAACTGTTTCATCAGCTCATATTTATTTCATATATTGATCAATAAACAATATAACTGTACAAAGTAAAAAATGTTTAATTGTAACAATGATTAAAATACAAGATATTTCAGAATTGGTTAAATTCTTATACAGTACTCTGGAAAAGTCTTAGACCATCCAAGAAAATTATGCTTAAAGCGAAGTAAATGTTTGTTTGCAGAAAACTCTATAAAACATGGGAACAAATATAAATAAACATCAATACAGTAAAATAACAAAGAATGTTTTATGCTTATAAAACAGTTTTATTTTTTTGTGTTGATCTCCTATAGAATGTAAAACTGAAACAATTCATTTTGATACAGTACTGCATAATTTTTTAAGTAGTTCTGAGGTAATTACTTAAGGTTCTTGAAGGATGCCATAACTCTTCTCTTGGATTTGGCTGCTATTTTTCTTATCCCTGTCCGAGTGATCCTACATGACGTCAATAATGTTGAAGTTGGTTTGTCTAGGGTGGCCAGTCTAATACTGCTAGTGTTCAATCTTAAGACTCCTACTCCAAAGAGGTCTCAGTTGCATTTGCAGAGTGTCTGGCATCTTTATCATCCTGAAAGGTGATTTTTTTTCCAATAATCTGTTTTCTGAAAGGTACAGTATGACAAAGCAAAATTTGTTTATATTTTGCAGTAGTCAATTTAACCATATCCCCTGCATGTTTAGTAGAAATACACTCCCAGAAAATGAAAAGGTAGCCACAATGTTTTACAGAAGGCTGTAAATAAACCTTAGTGTAATCCTTGAGAACTCTTATTCTGGCATTACTGGCATCTTTATGAACCAAAAAAATTCAACTTTGGGTCATCACTCCATAAAGCTTTCTACCTCCTTTTGTTGCTGCATGTTTTATGAGCTTTGACATACTGGAATCTCTTCTGATTGTTAAACTTTCTACAAGAATGACTTCTTAGCTTCAACATACCCACAATTTTATTCCTTATATTACTTTTCTGCATTGTTAGAGCATTTATTTTAGTGCCACGATGCTGACCAAGCACATCACTGTATTTCCTCCTGCTCCTTAAGAAACAGCATCTGAGTACTGCTTATCAGATGTATACAGCTTTTTGTGTCTTTTACTACCTTTCCTGTTTTCAACCTGTCCATTTTATAACAGCTTAAACACCTCGTCTTGAAAATCTAGTTTAATATGCTCTTGCTTGGGGACTGTAGTCTTGTTGATGCAAAACTATGATTTTATGACTGTCAGTTTGTGGTAGTAAGTTGTCCATCCATCCATGCATTGTCATACCTGTTTAGTTCATTTTAATGTTTCTGGGGTTAGAGCACATCCCAGTAGCACTACTGGCAACAAGGGAAGAACCATTTTATTGCAATGCAATTTTAGAATTGTAAATAATATTAAGGGGCGGCACGGTGGCGCAGTGGGTAGCGCTGCTGCCTCGCAGTTGAGAGACCTGGGGACCCGGGTTCGCTTCCCGGGCCCTCCCTGCGTGGAGTTTGCATGTTCTCCCCATGTCTGCGTGGGTTTCCTCCGGGCACTCCGGTTTCCTCCCACAGTCCAAAGGCATGCAGGTTAGGTGGATTGGCAATTCTAAATTGGCCCTAGTGTGTGCTTGGTGTGTGGGTGTGTTTGTGTGTGTCCTGCGGTGGGTTGGCACCCTGCCCGGGATTGGTTCCCTGCCTTGTGCCCTGTGTTGGCTGGGATTGGCTCCAGCAGACCCCTGTGACCCTGTGTTCGGATTCAGCGGGTTGGAAAATGGATGGAAATAATATTAAACACAAAGAGTGGAATAATTTTGAAATCATGATTTGAAATTTTTTAAGAGCCGAAAAAAATGTATTGAACATACTTTGTTTTACAATGGACAGACTGAATTTGATATATGCTTTGGTACTTTATACAGTGGTGAACAGTCTGCTTTCTGGTGCTTTAGTACTGATTCCAGATTGGTACATAGATAGATACTGAGTAACTTTATTAAAGGTAGATCAGAGTTTGGATTGTTCGAAAAGAGGTTTTATTGTATTCATTTGAAGGTACCTGCAATGAATTCAGAGAAGAATCTATTATTGGTCATCAGCCTGGGAAGAGATACAAAGCCATTTGCAAACAATTTGATGTCAGCTATTTTACAGTGAGAAGTATTATTTGTAAATAATCACTTGTCTTTCCATAATGAGTGTCCTTGCAAATTCAACCAAAGACAAGATCATATAATGCTAACAAAGAAAACAAAACCTGAATCTAGGGATCTGCATTTCTTTTTCAACAAAATAAATGTTCATGTATTAACCATGATAAAAATATTCATGAAGTATGACATTCATAGAAAATTACCTAGTATAAAGCCATTTCTCTTCATAAAAAATGTGTGATTGTTGGTTAACCCCAGTATGTAAAACATTTGAAGTGAAAGAGTATGTGCAAACTTTTCACACAACTGTACAGTATAATTATGTAGAGAACCATAAAATGGTGGATTTTTCCAAATATAATTTACACATTGTAGTAAATAATGCATATGTGCAGAGGCAGACTTGATATGCTTTATTTAATATTCGTGTAATTTTACAAAGAATATTAATCTTGTTTTTTTCTCTTTTTCCTCAAGGTCATGCTACTGTAAAACCATTGGAAGGTATAAAAATACTGGATCTTACAAGGTATGCTGAATTTTTTATTTATTTTTTTCCAGACTAGTAAGAACTAATAGAATAACTTAGAAAATATGCATCCATATTTATTTATCAATTGATTATCTGCAGAATTTTGTTATTTAACAGATGATTTTATTAAAAAGAATGAACACATTCCAAAGTAGAACTTTTTACATGTTTAAGAGAGGCATTCAGTAATGGAGATTTCATTTGTCATCCATGTGTTTTACAGCACTATGTCATTACACTATATGGTTTATACCTTTTCAGTGTATAGGAATAATATTTACAAATTTTAATGAACAAAATAATAATACTGGAATTTTCAATTACGCTCTATGCTGCATATTCTGTACTTTACAATTTTGGGGTCTTAAGGTGAATGTGTGTGGTGCAAATAATTAAAACAATTAATTCAGCTAACAGAGTAAATGTCCAAATTTAGTAGATAAAGTGCAGTTTAACAAGTATAATATTTTATCGCTTTATCCATCTATCCATCCATTTTTTGAACCCTCATATGTTCATTAGACCACTGCTGGGAAAAAAAAGAGTATGTCCCAGCAGTACTGAGTGCAAGGTAGGAGTCAACTATGAACCAAATCTAAGACCAGCAAGGGGCACAGTTACCTCAAGCCAATTTAGAATTGAACAGGTTGCAGCACTGATACCAGTGTCTCTGTGCCACTCCTCCGATTTTTATATTATTTATATTTTGACTTTTTATCTGAGTTTTTTTTCATCACTTAGAGACAAATTATCAAAATATATTAGGTTAACACTACAGGTGCAAACCCGCTGCTTTATTAAATTAGGATCTGGGGAGCTGTGGAAACAGTTTGAGTAAATTGAAATCACAGTCATTTCATGAATTTAGCCTAACATAATGCATACTGTACATTTTCTACAGTATAATTATTTACTGTTTTAATCTGGACCCTGCTCCCATCACAGTATGCTGGTCAGTGCTGACTGAAAATTTTCAGCAACATTACTTGTACTTCCTCCTTGTGATGGGCTGAACTACCTTCCAAGGTTAGTTCTTAGTTTGGCCTAAGGTTACCACTTTAAAATTCTTTTTGTTATATTAATGAATCTTTCTAAATTTGGCAGTTTACATTGACATTGCACAGCCTACGCTGATGAGGTACTCTTTTGTCATTTATGGTATAACATGCCTGAAGAAGGGGCCATAGCTATTTAGAAAACTTGAATATTGTAATCTGTTCAGTTAGCCAATAAAAGGTGTAATTTTGCTTCAGTTCTCATTGCATCCATAATGGCTAACGTGTCACATCACCCTACTATGATATTGTTTAAGTGGAAAACATTTGAAGATTTAGTGAACTCTTTGATAGATAAGCAAGTTTTGCTGTTTTTCCTTGCTTTTGTTTGAAGAAGTCAGTCTTTCTCAATCACAGTCAAAATTATTAAAGTGTAGCCAAACTTGTATTTGGTTATTAAGGTTTTTTTCCATTGATGAATTGAACTGATTAAGAGAATTCATACCAAATGTCCACCTACCATTTCATGTTAGCCAATAAATCAACAATTCTAGAGATGATGCCATTATGAAATACTTTTAATATGTAATAATGTTATCTGCGGTGGGTTGGCACCCTGCCCAGGATTGTTTCCTGCCTTGTGCCCTGTGTTGGCTGGGATTGGCTCCAGCAGACCCCCGTGACCCTGTGTTTGGATTCAGCGAGTTGGGAAATGGATGGATGGTTGGATGGATGGATAATGTTATACAGACTCACATTTAGGTCATTTGTTGTAGACTGTCCACAAATGTACTGAAGATTGCTAACCTTACTTGTAGTTGATGTTGCTGCAATAGGCTTTGCTGCCTTTTAAAACTTTATTTGTAAAAACATGCTCAGAACATAAAGCCACAATATGACTTGTAGTACCTCAGCATTGAAGGCATTCAGGCAAAGTTATTAATAAACACATTATTTGATTTAAATAAGAATATTTACACATTACATATGTTTAGGATGAATATATAATGATATGTCAGACATAGTAAAAAAAAATTGTTGTAACATTCATTGAGAATGCTGTGTTCTAAAACACAACCAAAGACAACCTATTCAGCCCAACTTAACTTATCCTTTTCTGCTCACCTTTTCAAAAAATCGTGATGGCTTATTCCTTCCAAAAAATTAGCAAGGACTGTCAAACATTGATGCTCAAATATCAAAGTCAAATCAAAATAATTTAGAATGGGGAACTGAATTTTTTCCCAGAATAATTATCAATCACTCTGATCGTGCTTTCATCAAACTTACTACTTTCACTCCAGGGTGCAACTTTAAACTACTAGGTTATATGAATACTGTTTACTCTTCTGTGTGAAGAAATATCATTTGCTTGAGATTAGGACCCTTAACCTTTCTATAATTTTAAACACTTCTGTCATGTCAGCACATAATCTCTGTTTGTTTAAAATATAAAGTTTCAGTTCCTTCAGTCTTTCCTCAAAGTTTGCTCCACATTAGATTTTGTGACAATGTGATTATTATATTTTAAACTTTTATGGTGACATTTATGGCTTAAACACTTTTCTCCCTTGCATTCAAGTTTTTGATTTTTAATTAATTCTGAGAAATTAATTTTCCCTGCGGTGGGCTGGCGCCCTGCCTGGGGTTTGTTTCCTGCCTTGCGCCCTGCGTTAGCTAGGATTGGCTCCAGCAGACCCCCGTGACCCTGTAGTTAGGATATAGTGGGTTGGATAATGGATGGATGGATGAATGAAATTAATTTTCCTAATTTTAAGTATGCTGCTTAATTAAATGCATGACAGAAACATTATTTCAAAAATTTGCTTTTATTCTTGATGCTTTGAAATTTCCTACTATTTATTTTGTATATTGTGTATTTGATTAATTCATAATGCACTGAATATTTGAGTTGTTAAGTACTCCTGCCTTTGAAAGGTTTTTGACTACTTGATCACTGGCAGCAACATTGTGCAGAAAGAACTGTTGAAGGCAGATGGGCAGCTGCTAACCTGAGGTTAATGCTTAAATGACAACTGTACCAGGAAGAGAAACATTTTTGAATGCTAACAACTGAATATGACAATGATAAAAAAAGATATGTATCAGCTTTTCGTAGTGTGTCAAGGATGAACAGCTGCAGGTGATAAAACTAATTTTTACGGTTTTTGGCTCAAGACAAAAATTATGCTGTTGCAATGAATAAAAGCATGTAACACTGGGGACTTTTAGACAGAGTAAACAGTACCTGGTGTGTTTAATTTTGGTTGCTCCTGATAGATAGATAGATAGATAGATAGATAGATAGATAGATAGATAGATAGATAGATAGATACTTTATTAATCCCAATGGGAAATTCATGAGAGTATCAGTATGGTCAAAACTTATGACTCCATGATATCAAATAGGTGGGCTGATGGTGGAGGTGTCATGATATAGTGTGTTTTTATGGCACATAATGGGTACCTTGAGAAGAGAACATCAATATAATGCTGCTGCCTCACTGTTCAATATGACTTGGCTTGAATTCCAGCCTGGTTACTATCAGTATAGAATCTGCATGAATAGCATTCACTGGACTGACACCCTGTTCAGGGTTGATTTTAGCCTTGTGCTCAATTTTGCTTGTATAGGCTATGTTTGCCTTTAACCATAAGAATGATTTAAACAGATTTCAGCAAATGAATGAATGAATGAATGAATGAATGAATGCATGTGGTATCAAAGGTTGTATAAATTGGAAAGTCTAGGAAAACTATATGGTGAAGATTGACACAGAAGAAACACTGCTATGCTTGAATTGCTTTTCAGAGGTGACAAATCTGTGATAAAAAGATTTGCAAATGACCCATGGGCTCGAAAGAGGAGTTTAATGTGGAGTACTCAACAGTGCTTTTTATGAGAATTATAAAAATCAAACACCATGTGTGTGAGAGTAAAAACACAATAATTTTGGTAAAAACACAATAGTTTTATTTACAAATATCTTTCATAGGCTTGTTTGATTTAACAGTCCTCAAAAATTAGCACACTTCTTTCACTTGCTCTTCTCACTCGGGAGCCTCGCTTAACTCCACTCCCTTTGCTGACTCTCCATGTGAGAGTATTGGTGGCTCTTTTTATGCCAGATGAAGGAGCACTTCCGGTGTCAGGACACCACAAGCAGATGACGCTCCTGGGTAAGGCAGGAGCTCTGAAAAATAGTAACAGCTCCTTCCTGCAGCTGTTCCAGGTGACCCCCGTGAGATCTAGCAGTGCAGTCCCATTGGACTGCAATTCCCAGCGTGCCTAGTGACCATAGAAATAGTCACACTGACCCAGGAATGCTGCAGCCCAGCATGTTGGGGGAGCATGCACACTTGAGGGATTGTCTCCCCCTGTCCATCCACTATCCCGGCCTCTGCATCAGTAATATCAGTAAAAGTATGAATTGTATTTAGTAATGAAGTGTGCACAAATAATCTGAACCATAGTAAATGATTGAAAATTGACGTGGTTACAGATGAATAAAACTTCATTCAATTCATACAACAGAATTTGATATGAATAAAAATAGGATATTGTAACTGGAGAAGTTTATATATAAATGAGAGCATTATAATCTCAACATTTCCTAGGCCTGTATTCCTGTCTAAACGAATACTGTGTCTATTAAAACAAACTAAGTGAAATGACACCCTTCGAAAAAGAAAAAAAAAATAGTGCTGTTAATAAGTGGATTTTGAATTAGAAAAAATGACTTGGTTTATATCTTACATTTTTCCTGTATGAAAGTTTTACAGATAAATTGTTCTTATTGTATAATTTTTCTAGAAAATTATTTTAATATAGCCCATAAATATTCTTTTTTTTTGTTTGTTTCTTTTGCTTAACCCTAAAGGGTGTTGGCTGGACCTTTTGCAAGTATGATTTTGGGGGATCTGGGTGCAGAAGTAATTAAAGTTGAAAGACCAGGTGAGTCATATATAATAAATAGTGTCATTTAATAATAGTCAAACATGTTAAATATGTTTTGGGATTTTAATCCTCTTACAAATTGAAGTATTTTGAAATTTTTTTAAGATCCATGCACTCGTTGACTTTGTCAACATACCAATCTACAGTATCAATCCTTTTCAGCATCCAGTGTTACATAATAATAATAATAATTCTTTACATTTATATAACAATTTTCTTACTACTCAAAGTGCTCTCCACACAGGGAGGACCCTGCACATGAACCCAAGATCTCCTTACTATGAGGCAGCAGTGCTAGCACTGCGCCACCTGATCCTTATTTTCCTTAAATTATCTAGATATGTAATATGTATATGCATGCACTGTATATAGTGCTGTGACAATAATATACATTAAATAACTAAATTGTAACAAACTTTATATTAAAGTTCTGTTTGTTTTTTTACTTGTTCTCAAAGTTGTGAACTCTTATTTTTAAGTATGTAATCATAACCTTTTGTAGCACTATTCATGGGAATGGTAATTTGTCTCCACTAGAGGGCAGTACATAGCTGTGATCTTAAAATTTGTTACTACTTGTTTAACACCATAAATGGGGAAAAGCTGCAACAGAGCAGTTTTAACAGTCATGTTGTTTTTTTAATACTTAGTATGGCATTCTTGTATTTTAATGTGACAATAAAATTAATAAAGATAATACCATAATTTTATGCTCACACCAGCATATAAAATTTTTAAACTCTGCTAGAATCAGGTGATGATACCAGAGCCTGGGGACCTCCATATATTGGGAAAGAAAGTGCATATTTCCTTAGTGTGAACCGGAACAAAAAGGTAAGATTAATTAATGCAAAATAGAAATTGGGATGATATTTTTAAAGAGAGAGTTTTATACCTTTATGAGCAAATCTTGACATAGATTAGCTGCAGCAATGTTGTTGGTTTTTCATTTTCACTGGAACATCACTATGTCCTGAAATGTGTGAAAGAATTTGTTTTTTCAACAAGAGCTGATAAATAATAAGATACTTAGACCAATAACTGGCCCTGCCTTTCTGAGATATACAGTGGTGTGAAAAACTATTTGCCCCCTTCCTGATTTCTTATTCTTTTGCATGTTTGTCACACAAAATGTTTCTGATCATCAAACACATTTAACCATTAGTCAAATATAACACAAGTAAACACAAAATGCAGTTTGTAAATGGTGGTTTTTATTATTTAGGGAGAAAAAAAAAGCCAAACCTACATGGCCCTGTGTGAAAAAGTAATTGCCCCCTGAACCTAATAACTGGTTGGGCCACCCTTAGCAGCAATAACTGCAATCAAGCGTTTGCGATAACTTGCAATGAGTCTTTTACAGCGCTCTGGAGGAATTTTGGCCCACTCATCTTTGCAAAATTGTTGTAATTCAGCTTTATTTGAGGGTTTTCTAGCATGAACCGCCTTTTTAAGGTCATGCCATAGCATCTCAATTGGATTCAGGTCAGGACTTTGACTAGGCCACTCCAAAGTCTTCATTTTGTTTTTCTTCAGCCATTCAGAGGTGGATTTGCTGGTGTGTTTTGGGTCATTGTCCTGTTGCAGCACCCAAGATCGCTTCAGCTTGAGTTGACGAACAGATGGCCGGACATTCTCCTTCAGGATTTTTTGGTAGACAGTAGAATTCATGGTTCCATCTATCACAGCAAGCCTTCCAGGTCCTGAAGCAGCAAAACAACCCCAGACCATCACACTACCACCACCATATTTTACTGTTGGTATGATGTTCTTTTTCTGAAATGCTGTGTTCCTTTTACGCCAGATGTAACGGGACATTTGCCTTCCAAAAAGTTCAACTTTTGTCTCATCAGTCCACAAGGTATTTTCCCAAAAGTCTTGGCAATCATTGAGATGTTTCTTAGCAAAATTGAGACGAGCCCTAATGTTCTTTTTGCTTAACAGTGGTTTGCGTCTTGGAAATCTGCCATGCAGGCCGTTTTTGCCCAGTCTCTTTCTTATGGTGGAGTCGTGAACACTGACCTTAATTGAGGCAAGTGAGGCCTGCAGTTCTTTAGACGTTGTCCTGGGGTCTTTTGTGACCTCTCGGATGAGTCGTTTCTGCGCTCTTGGGGTAATTTTGGTTGGCCGGCCACTCCTGGGAAGGTTCACCACTGTTCCATGTTTTTGCTATTTGTGGATAATGGCTCTCACTGTGGTTCGCTGGAGTCCCAAAGCTTTAGAAATGGCTTTATAACCTTTACCAGACTGATAGATCTCAATTACTTCTGTTCACATTTGTTCCTGAATTTCTTTGGATCTTGGCATGATGTCTAGCTTTTGAGGTGCTTTTGGTCTACTTCTCTGTGTCAGGCAGCTCCTATTTAAGTGATTTCTTGATTGAAACAGGTGTGGCAGTAATCAGGCCTGGGGGTGGCTACGGAAATTGAACTCAGGTGTGATACACCACAGTTAGGTTATTTTTTAACAAGGGGGCAATTACTTTTTCACACAGGGCCATGTAGGTTTGGATTTTTTTTCTCCCTAAATAATAAAAACCATCATTTAAAAACTGCATTTTGTGTTTACTTGTGTTATATTTGACTAATGGTTAAATGTGTTTGATGATCAGAAACATTTTGTGTGACAAACATGCAAAAGAATAAGAAATCAGGAAGGGGGCAAATAGTTTTTCACACCACTGTATATGATGCCACACTAAGCAAGGACTTATGATTTAGTCACATTTTGATTCAAGGAGTGAAGTACATTTTGTGTGAAGTGTTCTGGAATTATATGAACACTAAGCACCCTGGACTGGCCGAGTGACAAAAAGTCTACATTTGTCAGTAAAGTGATTTCTTCTCACAGTGTGGTGGAACTGTTAGTTATATCAACATTCAGTAAATATTAATTTATGCTAGATGTCTTATAATATTCATAGTTTTCTCTGGGAAAGAGCAGACTGTGCAATATACACACAGACATTTAATTTGTTAATACTTTGGAGACTCTGACACTGTTATAGGAAGTCTAACTTGAGAATGCAATGAAGCATATCAAAGATGGTAACAACTGCAGTGTTGCAAGCATGAAAGACATTCAAGAAATTATTTCAAAGCATTATAAAGCAACTGTGCTGCAGCTAAAAAATTGACTAGGGCTTTCCAAAACAGCACTGGTGTTCTTGTTTACCTTGCTTGTGAATGAGCTCAGAAGGGAAAAGCTCTAATTGTATGGTTGCCCAATTTGTTCTGTGAAATTTACACCCTTCATGCCAGTTATTATTTTTGCACTGTTTTTCTGGTCTGGTTCACGAGACTAATCAGTTATAGCACATGACCATATCTGTACTATTCCTTCTAAGTTTCTTATACAGTGGAACCTCTAGATACGAGTTTAATTCGTTCCAGCACTGAGCTTGTATAGCGAATTTCTCGTATCTAGAACAAACTTCCCCATTGAAAATAATGGAAATCCAGTTAATCCGTTCTGCACCCCAAATATATTAACATAAAAATCAATTTTCCTAACAAATAACACTGATAAATTATATATACTGTAGTCTACCTTTAATAAATAACACTGGTAAAAAATATAACTGATTATTAAAAGAATCAAAACAGGTGTCCAAAGTGCAGTAGAGCATTCAATAAATCTTTAAATAAATAATCCTTAAAACAGTTGTGAAGTGGAGGTTTAAAATACACAAGAATAACAATCCTTTAACACGAGGTTAAAACGTCAAAAGGATGCCGTCTTTAAAAAACAGATGACAATCCCCGGTGCTTCTTCTCTGTTAGCGTCTCACCTGCGGGCTCTGCAACAGGCGAGACACTCTTAATGCAGCTGACCTTCTCTACACCGTCCTGCTTCAGCTGTTTGGCTCGCCTGTTCAGCTCACTGTTCAGCTACACGCGAGCCTGCACTCACTCACTCGCCCGCCCGCGCGCTCTCTCTCTCTCTCTCTCTCTCTCTCTCTCTCTCTCTCTCTCTCTCTCTCTCTCTCTCTCTCTCTCTCTCTCTCTCTCTTTCTTTTACTTCTTCTCACCCTTAACCGGCTCGCGCTTCTCTATATATGCGGGGAGGACATGGCAGCTGCAGCCCATCAGCCACAGGAACAATCATGGATGTGGGCAGTTTCCCACCTGTGCACTTAAGTGAGAAACGCAGACACCGCAGATCGCGGCTCGCAACTGCTACCACGCCCCCTTGCTAAGCCGCAAGCTATACCCACAGCCTGGCTCGTGGCTCGTTACGCGAGCCAATGCTCGTATTTAGATCTGAATTTTTCGCTCATACTTTCCTCGTATTTTGAATTTCTCGTATACAGAGGTGATCGTATCTCGAGGTTCCACTGTATCTGGTTTTAATGTTTATCTTTATAACTTATTCCCCACTTTGTTTTATGATTGTAAGATATTTTGGGCAGCACACAGGTTATGTTTGAAATATTCTACAAGCGTTTTATTCCTCTTCATCTTTTAAAATTTTATTGTCTCTTTATATTTACCTGCATGAAACTTTATGAGATAAGTATCTAGATAACATCTTTGTAAATAAGTTAAGGTGTTTACAAAAGCCATCACTACTTGTCGCTCTCTTTTCTTTTCTAAATATATACAGTGATCCCTCGCTATATCGCGCTTCGCCTTTCGCGGCTTCACTCCATCGCGGATTTTATATGTAAGCATATTTAAATATATATCGCGGATTTTTTGCTGGTTCGCGGATTTCTGCGGACAATGGGTCTTTTAATTTCTGGTACATGCTTCCTCAGTTGGTTTGCCCAGTTGATTTCATACAAGGGACGCTATTGGCAGATGACTGAGAAGCTACCCAACTTACTTTTCTCTCTCTCTCTCTCTTGCGCTGACTTTTTCTGATCCTGATGTAGGGGGATTGAGCAGGGGGGATGTTCGCACACCCAGACGATACGGACGCTCGTCTAAAAATGCTGAAAGATTATCTTCACGTTGGCTACCTTCTGTGCAGCTGCTTCGTGAAGCGACATGCAGCACGGTGCTTCGCATACTTAAAAGCACGAAGGGCACGTAATGATTTTTTTATCTGTCTCTCTCTCTCTCTCTCTGCTCCTGACGGAGGGGGTGTGAGCTGCCGCCTTCAACAGCTTTGTGCCGCGGTGCTTCGCATACTGAAAAGCAAACAGCCCTATTGATTTGTTTGCTCCTTTGAAGAGGAAGATATGTTTGCATTCTTTTAATTGTGAGACTGAACTGTCATCTCTGTCTTGTCATGGAGCACAGTTTAAACTTTTGAAAAAGAGACAAGTGTTTGTTTGCAGTGTTTGAATAACGTTCCTGTCTCTCTACAACCTCCTGTGTTTCTGCGCAAATCTGTGACCCAAGCATGACAATATAAAAATAACCATATAAACATTTCTACTTCGCGGATTTTCTTATTTCGCGGGTGGCTCTGGAACGCAACCCCTGCGATGGAGGAGGGATTACTGTATTCCTTTTAAACATGCATGAGTCTCAGTTTGTCTCTGATCTTTGAGGAATGCTTAAGAAAAATCATACATATTAAGTCTACTGCACTATATTACCTCAAAAATATGTTTTCTGTTTAACAGTAGACGTAGTAGTCATGAATTTGATCCTAGTATACCCTGTATTGATCGCTAACAATCTATGTATAATCTTTCCACTGTTTTGTCTTGCAGTGATTGACAGGCCAGCAGTGTAGCAATAGTGTATCTTTCTATTTTTTATACCTTAATGAGAACCACCCTAACCTGCTTTATAAGATAGAAGCCATAGTTCATTTGTTTATATATTATAAAAGGTTACCTGGCTCACAGGCAAAGAACCAGGATAAGAAATTGCTCAAGAGTATCATAGGACAGAGGAAGGTACCAGAAAACAGTAAAGAGATAGGGAGAGAGAGAGAGAGAGAGAGAGATACCTTTGACTACCCCCCCCCCCCCACCCCCAACCCGTATTTATTGTCAGTGTGCCAGGCATGAATCATCCAAGGTCCAAACAGCAGAGCAATTCCACCCAAGACAGCAATCCATCAAAAAATGCATTCAATACAACGTTCTACAAAAGAAGAACATTCAAATGTAAAAATCATAATCAATATTTAAAGCTGCATCTCTACTCAGGAAAAAAAACTGACATTTTAAAGATTATTTGAGGACTGGAATTGCACTGGCACCACTCACTCTTGTAAAATTTAGTAAAGTTCTTCGTGTCTGTTTTGTTTTTCAATGCAGCAATGATACGAGCTGATTACCAAGTGGCTTTGCTCACTGAGTGCAAGGGAAAAAAACTAAAATGTAGCATTTATAAAATAAGCTTGTTAATTACCAATGTTATTTTTGAACAAATAAAGAGCATTTACAATAACATAGAAGTTATATAAATATTAATTATTAAGTAGTAAAACATTTTGATAAAAGAATTTGAAGAAGATATAAGAAGCGTATAAATTATTAAACAGTCAAACATTAACATTTCAGAAGTAAAGATACATTGAGTACTACTGCAGTGGTTTCGGGCAAACTACCTGAGTTTCAGTGCAGTCAAAGAAAGCCATTCATTTCTTGACTGTTGGAGCAGATTAAAAAGTGCACCTCCATCTAGAGGAATTTATGTTTAGAGTGTAGTGGTCATTTGAGACAAAAGTTTACTGTCAATGATGACAATGGATATTAAGGTAATAAGAGAAGGGAGTTAAGAGAGGAAAAGGTAGGTTTTTGATGGTGCCTTAGGGCTGGTAGGTAGGCAAGCAACTTTACAAAAATACAAGGGTTCATGCCTTTTTAGGAAGCAGACAGTTTTTTGCTTTGTTATGACCTTTTTATGTGTCGTGTTCTCCGTTTGAATGTCCTTTTTGGGTATTTTATTGTGAAAATAATTACCCCTTTTTAACATTTTAACTCAATCTGCTTTGTTAAACATAAATGAAAAAAGAGACTTATTTCAAACAGCACTTTTGTTATTTAGTAAACATATATAGTTTTTAAGCCGGCAGTGTAAAATGGCTATTATTGTGACACAGGCCTTGCACTTACCTCCAGTGTGCATTCCATGACTCAGAAATATCAGCTTTATTTAACATATTAAAAGTCCACAGTTAATATATTTATAGAATCACTGCATCATTGTGGGCGGCACGGTGGCGCAGTGGGTAGTGCTGCTGCCTCGCAGTTGGGAGACCTGGGGACCTGGGTTCGCTTCCCGGGTCCTCCCTGCGTGGAGTTTGCATGTTCTCCCCGTGTCTGCGTGGGTTTCCTTCGGGCGCTCCGGTTTCCTCCCACAGTCCGAAGACATGCTGGTTAGGTGGATTGGCGATTCTGAATTGGCCCTAGTGTGTGCTTGGTGTGTGGGTGTGTTTGTGTGTGTCCTGCGATGGGTTGGCACCCTGCCCAGGATTGGTTCCTGCCTTGTGCCCTGTGTTGGCTGGGATTGGCTCCAGCAGACCCCCATGACCCTGTGTTCGGATTCAGCGGGTTGGAAAATGGATGGATGGATACATCATTGTGTATGTGTTAAATGAACAAATAGTATGAAGGCTAATTGCTTGCTGAAAAATAAAACTTTCCAAACATTTTTATTAGAAACCTGACAGTCCAAAACCTTCTGTTTCACTCTCTCCTTCTATTTCTCTGCATTTAATTATTTTTCAGCATTTTTTCTGCATTTATTATAATACAACGTTGTATAATTAGTACAGGATTTCTATGACAGTATTAGGTTTTAATTCTGTACATACAACTGGTATAAAAGTATAACATAATTAAAGTAATGCATTATATTTTAGTTCAGGCTGTTAAATTTTATTATTTTTTATTTAGAAAATGCCTTTATCCAAGACAACTTATGAAACAAAAAATAAAATGATAAAGTTATAGTCAGTACTGATAGAAAAAGTGTATTGCACTGAATAGAGTTACATGGTTATTTCCCTGCCTCAGTGTGTGGGTTTAGAAGTTCTCCACATATTTGTGTTAATTTTCTCTGAGTAATCAGTTTTATTTTCACAGCTGGAAGGTATGCAGGTGAGAATAACCAGGAATGCTAATTCAACTTGGTATGGGAAAGTGAGGGTGTATAGCAGCTTGAGTATATCCTGAGGTAGATTGGTGTTTCTTCTAGGATTGTAGCCAGTGTTAACAGAATAGATACGAAGTACATATTAACTATGCATTTTAAACAGAGTTGTCTGACAGATGAATGAACACAATGACAAGGATAATGATAAGATATTGTGACATACCAAATAGTAATTTAATAACAGTGCATAAGTGAGATTGGTATTATAAATCTGAGAATAGTTTGATGTGAAAAATACAGAATAATGAATGGTAGGCAGTAAGAGATATGTGTGTGTTTAAGTATCTTAAGCAAAGCCTTTCTGTATAAGATGAATTGTAAATCATGTTGCTCTGCAGAGTGCCTTGTGATGGTGCATACTGCTAGTGGAGCTATATAAAATAATGATCCATTGATTGCAAGTCATTCACATGTGGACTGGAGTGAAGGCCAAACATCTCAAGTAGATGGCATAATTTTGATAATTATAATTTTGATAATCAATAAAAACATTTTTATAGGATTCTTTAAAATAAGTTATTTTTAATTGCACGTTTATATACAGGGTATATATATATATATATATATATATATATATATATATATATATATATATATATATATATATATATACACACACATATTAGGGTGCCAGTGAAAATCAAAGTTTTTATTTTGTCATGTCTTAGCCCCCAGTTTTGTTCCTCTAGTTACCATGATAAATTACACAAAGTTTTATGACAATCAAACAAT
>NC_041399.2:145559892-145562392 GCF_900747795.2 Erpetoichthys calabaricus | reverse complement strand
CTGATTGTATGGGTGGTTACCTGGCACTGTAGAGTTGCCACCCGTCCTTTAAAATACGGAATCGTGCCGCGCTTGAGAATGAAATTGCGCGTCCCGTTTTGAATCAATACTGGACGGGATTTATCCCGTATTTTTTTAATCATTTTTTTTTAAAGCAGCGTCTCATGCAAATCATCTCACACGCATTTTATGAAGATGCCTCCTTTCCTACTTTTGATTGGGTAATACTTGATGTCATCGTTAGTTTGATTGGTGTTTTTAACTGTCCAGTGAGGAGGGCGTGTCTTTTAAGTACAGTGTGCAAAGTGTTGGCACTGAGATGTGACGTCAGCGCCATACTTGAAGCCCCTAACGTTGCGGTCAGCAAGTCGGCTAACATCCGCCATGTGCCGTCTTTCAGTTGCGAGAAGCAGATCATAGAATGGTTGAAACTGTTGCCCCTAACGTTGCGCCACGGCGTGTGGTTCGTTTATACCTCGTGTCTTCTCATTAAACTTTTATCTCGCGAATATGTTATTGCAATCCGCAGCGGGAGCGTTTCTATAAACTTTATTTAAACTTATGTTTTACACCGTGGTTTGTTTCCCTTATGAACATGCTTGTATGCTTAACTCGCTCCGTTCTCAATTGTTTAATTAATTTTTTGCTCTTCACTGTTTGCGGCTGTTCCTCCATTTCCCCCTACTTCGTTCTTTTATCTCGCGAATATGTTATTGCAATCCTTAACGGGAGCGTTTCAATAAACTGATTGAAAATAGTTTTGCATTTACCTTTTTAGTAAAAGGCGAGCTTTTAAGCCTGAGAAATCACCCCGTAAATGCACACGTTTAATTGGACATGTGTTAATATGTATGGTTACACAGTATTAAAAGACAGTGAACAACGTCAGTTACCTTTGTTCCCGCGTTTGATAAAAGGTGAGCTTTTAAGCCTGAGAAATCACCCCGTAAATGCACACGTTTAATTGCACATGTGTTAATATGTATGCTTACACAGTATTAAAAGACAGTCAAAAATTAACGTCATTTACCTTCGTTCCCGCGTGCGACTCGTGCTGTAAATCTCTTCCTTGTTTTTAGTTCACGTGATTACGTAGGAGGCGTGATGACGCGATACGTGACTCCGCCTCCTCCATTACAGTGTATGGACAAAAAATATGTTCCAGTTATGACCATTACGCTTTGAATTTCGAAATGAAACCTGCCTAACTTTTGTAAGTAAGCTGTAAGGAATGAGCCTGCCAAATTTCAGCCTTCCACCTACACGGGAAGTTGGAGAATTAGTGATGAGTCAGTCAGTCAGTCAGTGAGTGAGTGAGTCAGTCAGTGAGGGCTTTGCCTTTTATTATTATAGATATATATATATATATATATATATATAGGCGGCACGGTGGCGCAGTGGTAGCGCTGCTACCTCGCAGTTAGGAGACCCGGGTTCGCTTCCCGGGTCCACCCTGCGTGGAGTTTGCATGTTCTCCCCGTGTCTGCGTGGGTTTCCTCCGGGTGCTCTGGTTTCCTCCCACAGTCCAAAGACATGCAGGTTAGGTGGATTGGTGATTCTAAATTGGCCCTAGTGTGTGCTTGGTGTGTGGGTGTGTTTGTGTGTGTCCTGTGGTGGGTTGGCACCCTGCCCAGGATTGGTTCCCTGCCTTGTGCCCTGTGTTGGCTGGGATTGGCTCCAGCGGACCGCCGTGACCCTGTGTTCGGATTCAGCGGGTTGGAAACTGGATGGATGGATGGATGGATATATATATATATATATATATATATATATGTGTATGTGTGTATATATATATGTATGTGTATGAATGTATGTGTATATGTATATATGTATATGTGTGTGTGTATGAATGTGTGTATATATATGTTGATATGTGTATATATATATGTATATATATGTGGATGTGTATATATATATATATATATGTAGATATGTGTATATGTAGATATGTATATATATGTATATATGTATATGTATATATATGTTTATGTGTGTGTGTGTGTGTATATTTCACAACCTCTTTAACACAATACTTCTCCGCTGCGAAGCGCGGGTATTTTGCTATTCTATACTAATAAAAGGCAAAGCCCTCACTGACTGACTGACTGACTGACTCATCACTAATTCTCCAACTTCCCGTGTAGGTGAAAGGCTGAAATTTGGCAGGCTCATTTCATACAGCTTACTTACAAAAGTTAGGCAGGTTTCATTTTGAAATTCTACGCGTAATGGTCATAACTGGAACCTCTTTTTTGTCCATATACTGTAATGGAGTGCACCTCGATGGCCGTGGGAGGCAGACTTGCGTATTGCGTCATCACGCCACCCACGTAATCACGTGAACTGACTGTGAACAAAGTACGTACAAAACAAGGAACAGCCCCAAAGAACGCTGAAGAAAACATTCATTACACAATTCAGAAGGCAGCGAAACAATAAGAAGTGAGCGAGTGACGCATACAAGCATATTCAGAAGTGCAGCTTCAACCATAAGTTTAAA
>NC_041399.2:144832392-144857392 GCF_900747795.2 Erpetoichthys calabaricus | reverse complement strand
ATACCACATTTTCTAAAGTACTCGTACTCGTTAAAAGTCCCCCGATACCGGGGACCGATACCACGGTCTGAGAAATGTCTATGTTTGAGCGGCGTGTAAGGGGTTAACCACAGGCGCCGAGTGCCCGCCCCCAGGCCCCGGCTGCAGCTCAGAGTGGGGAGAAGGCGAGGCGAGACATGTCAGCCGTGTGGAACTATTTCAAAGTGAATGAAGACGACAAAACAAAGGCGGACTGCAAATTGTGCTCAGCGAAATTGTCCAGAGGAGGCTCAAAAGGTAGCGCATTTAACACAAGTAATTTAATCAAGCACCTAAAATCCCAACACGACAACGAGTACAAAGAGTTTACCCACACTTCTAAACCAACACAACCCACGCTGCAGCAAACTCTTGCAAGACGAGAGAAAATGTCCAGAGACAATCCACGTGCTGTGAAAATAACACAGGCAATTATCGAGTACATTGCATTGACTGACCAGCCACTCTCGGAGGTAGAAAATGTGGGATTCCTGCGTCTCCTCTATGTTCTGGAGCCCAGATATGATGTCCCAAGCCGCCGCTACATGACTGACACGGAGCTGACTAAACTACACGACTCCATGAAAAAATATATCCACAGCCTACTGCAAGCCTCCTCTGCGTTTAGTTTCACCACGGATATTTGGACAAGCAGTGTTAGCCCCGTGTCGCTAATTAGCCTAACCTCCCAGTGGATAGATGAGAGTTTCTTGTTTTTTTTGTTAAATTATATGACTAAAGCTGTTACCTGTAAATTTAAATCATGTTTTTATTAAGTACTCGGTATCGGCAAGTACTCGGTATCGGCGAGTACTGAAATGCAAGTACTCGTACTCGTACTCGTTTTACAAAAAAGTGGTATCGGTGCATCCCTAATATATATATATTCACTTTATTAAATTACATACTGTTTGTTTGGGTTTTTTTTGCCTATTGGGGAAATAACTGGAAGAAGTACGGCTTGCCTAAATCTAAGGCTCCCTCAGTTTGCCAGGCCACAGGTCTTGGCGGTGTAGTTGCTGGTCTGGATGATTGGGCCGGCCGTTACAAATGTATGTGCTTTGTAGGTTGCAAATTGATACACTGTGAAAAAAATAGGTCAGTCAGACTATAAGTCATAAGACGGTTTGATAAAATCTGGAAAAATCCAATTAATTAAGTACACAAAATAGTAGTCCTAATAAGCCATTGAAAAGTCTCAATAGGCAATATTACTTGCCTTACCATTACCAAATGTTCATATTGTATCCTCATAAAATCCATTCAGTTATTGCAACAGGCCCCAATTTGTTTGATTTACCTCCATTTAAAAAGTTTTTATTGTTTCCTGTTTATGTTGTCTTTTAAAATTATTTCATGAGGTTCACACACAGTAGACATTAATGATCTTTTTCATATGGGGGTGCAATTAATGCTGTTACTGTCAAATATAAATTACAAAAAGCAACAATTATATAATATTACTGTTTAAGTTCCCTGTTTTTAATATTTCAAATTATAATGCAATATAATACTATACTATATTTACTGGCGTATTTGTGACATTACAGCCAGTAAGTAAGGCACTTACTGGTTTATTTGTTGTTTTGTTATTATTGTGGTTATTGCCTCCAGAAATCGTGGAAGGCAAATAAAAAACTTCACTTTTATTCTACCAAATTATACTAAGAAAGTATGAAGAAAATCTTATGGAGTTAAATATTTGCATTGTCAATAATATTCATCTCATGTTGCCAATTTAGTAGTAATTTATTTTAAATAGGCAAATGTTTTAAGCAAAACCAATTTTTTAATTTACTGTTATGTTTTAAAATGATTCTGTACATTATTGTTCTACATCTGATGCCCCCATTCATTGTCTATGACAGAAGTTGATCTCATTTTCCTATGTGTAGTGAAACTGCTCAAACTTTTCCTTTCTGATATTATGTTACATAGCTTTGATTTTGTCAGGATCTCACGACAAAGAGAACAGGAGCCAAACGATGAAATACCTGCAGTTGGTTTAGTAACCTCTGAATTTTTATTTTGCTTGACTGTTATAGACTATCAATTCAGGACATGTTTAACTGATTAGTTTCAGTTTTTAAAGTTACCCATTACTATCGCTGTATACCTCTCTCACCACTACAAATGGGTACATTTTTAAGTGTTATGATAAAATTGTTTATTAAGGAGTACAGTCAAGAGGTTTATTCAGTCTCTTAATAATATCAGATCATTATTTCTGGCATTTTCTATTTTAACCCAAATGCCCTCAATAAGACATGGCTCATCTCCCAATTTAATTAATTTTGTAATTAGGTTATTCCTTACGAATACTCCAGTGCTTCCAATACTCTCCCTTGTCTTTTCTTTTCTAGTTAGTTTACTATATATCTGCTTATGTTATACTGATTCCCCATATTTGACCTGTTTTTTATTATTTTGTTGAAATAATATGTATTGTACAGGGTATAGCAATTTAGTTGGAGATATAAACAGCATAGTTACTTATACTGCTAAACTAGATTTAACTTGTTTTCTATTACAGTGACAATATCATGTTTATTGTACAAAACATAGCGGTTTTCTCAGTTTCCGTTATATATTGTTAATGGACTTCAAAAATTGTAGTAATTCTGCAACATACTGTATACAGTGTAGGAATAAACTGCTTTGTGGTTTTCTCTGTTCTTTCAAAATATTTATGTTGCTACAAAAAGCTTACAATGTAGCCTTCTGTTAAGCAGTAAACATTTTGTATGCATATTAGGTAATATCAACTTTTTATATATGTCTTTGTTTTACTATTCTACATTTTAATCCCACTATAAAACACTTGTAAATGAAGGATTGATGGAATTCATGCTTCTTGGAACTTTGGAACAACATGGCCACTGTAGCTGGCATGTGCATTTCAGGAACTCCATATCAGTACATCTGTACAAATAAGAGGTGTGTTATTGAATTTACTTTTGGAAAAGTATCATTATGCAGATATTTGGACACTGCTAAGGAAGATAAATGTATTCCATCGTGAATTTTAAAGATCTAATGAAGTATCAATGTAGACTGACGTATTTGAAAGTTATCCCCAAAGGATCACTGTTAGCAAACAAAACAATATGAAACAAAGTTTACAGAATTTATGTCAGATTTCATTAATACAATTTTTTGTAGCATCTTCACTAAAAAAAAAACATTTCTCCTAAAATACCAATATTAAATTTGCTGTGTCTGACTTACAAATAAAGACAAACAAAATATTTATCAGTTTATAAACAACATATCACTCCACCAGATTCCACCTCTGATAATTTTTTGTACAATGTCCTTGATATAATTAAACAGTATTAATTGTTTTAAAAGTCTGTTGCACAACTTCTGATATTTCTGTGTTCAAAATTGTGTGTGACCATTTGTTCATTACATATCTTCTTTATTTCAAAGACAATCCGAATGTGATCCGGATGACTTTAATCTGCTCCGGTTTGCTTCGTTTGTTTCTCTTAGCTTTCTGCAGTCTTCATATATCATCAGATCTGGTGGATCAAAATGAGACAAATCCACACCTTAAACTAAACTAGCCCACTGCCATTTTAAGTCTATTATGTGAATTGTTTCTTAATCTATGCTGGTTCTTTGTCTCACTGCTTAGACCACTGTCCCAAACTATTCATTTAGGCATGTGCAGCAGTAATATTAACTTCAAAATCTGGAAGGTAACATGTCACAGGTTACAGTGACATCCACCTCTGCCAATGTGAGAGAACATATGTCTATGCATAAACTGGTCACAAACCAACCCTTTGGCTACTCTTCATGCATTTTGGGTTGACTTAGATGCCTTTTGTGCTTTTCTAACTATGGTTGTAACCATTGACTGCCTTCAGCCTTTACCAGTATTGACTTATATAACCACCATGAGACATTACAGCTATGCAACCCTCATCATTCCCCCTGTAGACCATCTCTAGAATTGTTTCATCACCATATTCATACCCGCTGTACTTAACACCACAGTCCAGAATTTGACAACCGTAGCAGGGTTTCTGTGTTTTCCAAATTAGGCTATATCTAAACATTGGAGCCCATATAACTTGCAAATGTACCCGCTGTACTTGCTTATTTGAAAAGTTCATTGACTTTCTCAGAGTATTTTCATTATTACAGTATCAATTGCATTAAGAACCCAATTAAGTAGTACTGTGGCAGACACCCCGGTGATGGAAGGACAAGGGGAGAGGACAGGGTCACGCTAATACTTCCCCCGGAACACAAGAGGGCAACCCAAAGGATTTCAATGGGGCCATGGGCTTGGAGCTTGGAAGCTCAACCCTGCTGTGGCCTGTGGCCACTGCCAAGGGGAACCTGGACAGTTCCGGAGCCCTGGACTGTAGCACTTCCGCTACACCCAGAAGTGCTGCCAAAAAAGGATCTGGGTGCACCTGGAACAATTTGGGGTGCCCATACAGCACTTCCACCACACCCGGGAGTGCTGCCGAAAGAGGATCACAGAACACCTGGAGCAAACTTCCGGGTGCACTATAAAGGAGGCCACTTCACTCCATTTGAGGAGCCAGAGTTGGGAGGTGGAGGACAACACTTGCTGGGAGACGAGTAGAGGCGGCAGAGAAGAGAAAGAAAGAAAGAGAAAGAGAGAAGAAAAGAGAGAGAAGGGACTGAGCTTTATTGTGAAGAATTGTATGCATTGTGTGCTGTAAGGTCAGCAAAAAAGATTAAAGGGTGTATTGCTTTTGGACTTGTGTCTCTCTGCCTGTCTGTGTTCAGGTTTTGGGAGCTGTACGTCCCCGATATTCCAAAGTACCCAGAATCTACATTTTATGAGCCTTAAATTAATGTGCTTATTTTTGGCATTCCTGTTTTTCCCGAGCAAACCTTTTTTTCTTTTAAATCCATAGCTATTGTGACTAGTCCAATTACAGTATTGTATGACTTGTGAACTTGTTCACTTAAAACCCAGTAAATGTCTTTTTCTTGTTGTCTTTTCAGGTCTTCATGTCTTTATCTTTAATCTTTACCTTTTGTCTTTTTCTCTGTCTTTGTTCCTCTGTGTGGGCAGATCTGCAAAATGGAAGGTGACAAAATAGTTTCTATCCATCTCACCTTCTTGGTTGTTGACCTGGTGCCAGCACTCAAACTTTGCTTTAAAGAGTATAAACATACAAGAGAATATTTAGATGACAACATGTTAATCTGTTCAAACAGGTCCATATATGGGACATTAGATCATCCTGTATTAGGGTAACATAGAGATACTTGATTCTTTATTCAAAGACCTTGAAGCCCAGCACACTAATTTGAACTCATCCTGCTTACAACATTTAGACAAAAGGCAATATATCTAAAAGGCTTATTAGACAAGAATCATTACAAAAAGATTTTCTGCCAGACTTTTCATATCTTTTGGGAAAAGCCAGACTCTTTAATGTTTGATATTCTTTTTTTTATTATTATTTTCACCAGTGTGGGGTTTATGCACATTAAATATTAATTAAAATAGTCAGGTGCCCATGTTGGATGTGCCTAGTCAGGTTGTAAGGCAAGTACTAGAGATCACTGCTTAAATGCAGGGATGTGGCTTGTGTTCCCTTTTGGAAAATGTTCTTCTAGCAAAATGCTCTTTATCTTTTGCCACCAATTTATTTATTTATTTTTTTATTATTTTAACATGCCTGCACACCATAACATTAGAAACTACAAAGCTACTGATTAAAAAGGTAGAAGCCAAAACAAAACCCCAACAAAGTAAAAAAACAACACAAAATGCTCAAAACAATCTGAAAATCTACTCATCAGAATCCTCTTTTTCATTAAAAGTTTTTTATACTTATTTCTAAACATATATTTTTGAAAATTAAATCTTATACTGAACACAATTGTTTTTCTTAAATTATTTATACAGTTTACCACTGTCATCAAATTTTAAAACAATGAACATTCCTTATTAGTATTCCAACTGCCAACTGTGACACATCTTTCTATGCAGAAAGGTTGTTTAATTACCCTGGGAACACCTTTGTGGTCTTTTCTACCATGTGTTTCACAGAGCTAAGGGGAGGACAACTAAATATGGCTTTGTGTTTTTCAATATGTCTAGGCTGATTTAAAGTCTGACATCAAAGTAATTACTTCAAAAGTCAAACCAGGCTACAAATTATACAGTTATAGAATCCAATTTTATCATGGTGCATGGATATTTTTACACCAGTTTCACTAAAGTGAAATCAAGGTATCTCACTGCAAATTGTAGCTATAGTCCTTGTCACCATGTTTCCAAGCTGGTGAACTTTTAAATAAAGCAATAAACACTACCACAGCTAGGTGAGAGACGACGTATTACAGGAAATAAATGTTACAAGCCTGCCATGTGTTATTTGTTAAAAGCTCATAAAAAGTAACCTGTGTATGCTAGTAAAAAGAAGTGTCCATTTTAAAAAATATTTATCAGCATCAAAGTTCAATTGTACTGAAACAACAATAAAATCTGTTATTATATTAATATTTTTCACGTCGGTTTCTTATTATTTTGAGAGAAGTAAAATGGAATACCACATACATGCACCACTAAATTAAAACAAGCACTGTATAAACAAAAGACTACCACATAATTCAATAAAAAATTTCACAACGTATTTGTAGAGATGTTATGCAAATGTATCACCACTTAGCATAACTGAAATGCATCTCAGTTGATGATCACTGTGTGCGGATGTCAAGAAGGGCAATAGAGGACTAACACTGAGAGCAAAGATGAAGTGAGTGTTTTGAATGATTTGAACATGAATACATCAGCCTTAGAAAATTAGAATATTTGGCATCTAATTATGTTGCAAGGACACTACTTAACAGAAGTAATCATTAATACAGATTATTAATATTTAAAAACATGAACAGTCATCAAAATTGGGATTCAGAGAGAACAAATCAATGTGACTACACTAAGAAATAACACTAGACGAGCCCAAGTAAATGATTTATTACATTTAAATTATTTTAAAAAGTTAAAAAAAAATAAATGTTATAATCATTAGTAATCACTCATAGCATATTCAAGGATTGTACATAATGTAATTAACATATTAATTCTATGATTTAATAAAGACAAACAGAATAGTTGTCAATCAAATTGATGTACCTCTTTGCAAAATCACTGTTCAGGTAAATGCATTTTTGCCCCTGTTCTATACGTGTGAAAATCCCTTCCGTTCCACTGTTGCCTAAAGATTTCTCCCTGAAACATTCTGAAATGACCAAACTTATTAGGAATTTTCTCAAACATATAAGTCAAGCAAATTATGACATTTTCTTTCAAATCTTTAAACAAAACTGAATATAGAAAGGATGAATGGGTGGCTTATCTAATTTATGGTCATGTGGACCATGGGAACCTGATGTCCAGTATCATTTGATGCAAGGCAGTCATCAGCTTGAGATGAAGTGCCAGTCGATCATGGAACATACAGATATTATCTTATGGTGCATGTGATTCATCCATTAATCTAACCATTAAGTGTTTTGGATGGAGGAGAAAACTCCACACAAGAAGTGACCAAGCTGGAATTCAAACTCAGTCTCCAGGACCTTTGAGGAAACAATGCCATTATAATAGTTTCTTCATACACAACACAATAAATTAATGCATTAATAATAATTTTACATCAATTCCGCCCTGTTGGTAAATGTAGTAGTAAAATTCAGAGGTACGGTTAATGAAAGTAGCTGACTGATGCTTTGAGAGAATGTCATGTAAGACTGGCCACACTGTGCACATCAAGTCTTTCTCTGACCATCAAAGGGTTTACATGGGTGTATTAACTGCAGCCAAGAACACTTCGTGCCAGCCACTTTTAAAATCGCTTCTATATCCTCAATGTTAAAGTCCGGTCTTGATGCCGACAATCATAACAATTTTCAGCCCATTTTTTACTTAGATTTTGGAATGACCTCCCTAAATTAATTAGATCTGTTTACTCCATTCATTCTTTTAAAAAACAACTTAAATGTTGAGGAAGATTTTTAACTTAACCTGGCATTCTGCCCTCTCTTTCAGTCTTCCCCTCTGTCCAGATGCTCAGTTTAGTTTGTGTGTGTGTTATATCACAAATGATGTCATTGCTAGGCTTTTCTTATAGTATTTAATTTAGTATTTTACTCTGGTTTATTGTCTTTTATTCTATTTAATGCTTTGTATATCCTGTATCTATCTGTTTAGTGTTCTATTCAGGAAACATTTGTATACAATGCTATACATATACCTGCTGTTTCTTTCTGAGGCTCTGTGAAGTGCCTTGAGCATAGGAAAGGCACTATATAAATAAAATGTATTATTTCTAATATTAGTAGTAGTAGTCATCAAGAAGAATGTTAAACTAAGGTCTTAAATGTATTATAGATAATATTTCATGATGCTATACTATATATTAAACTGTATACTCTTTTTAGCTTTCTTTTTTACTTGACCTTTTAGTCTCTGTAAAATCAGCCAGTCTTAGCAAAATAAAATAGGAAATTTTAGCAAACAGAAGTCAGAGAAGTTAAACTAACAAAAATGAAAATTTCCTTTGTGAATACACATCTTGTAAACATTTGCTGATATTGTCTGTCAAGATAATATTGGACAGACGGGGCTAAGGTGTTCACCTCAGGTTTTAAGAATTAAGCAGATCCAAGAAGAAGCAAAGAGATGCACACAGTCATCACGACGTCCCATGCTGTGAGACATTTGAGCTGTAGCAATTTAATGTTAACAGACTGAATGCTGACACACATTGGTTGTGTTGGCCAGGATTGTCTAGGATAGCTGCTGAGACATTCAGGTTGTATGGTAATTTGTCACATCCATTTGGTTATTGCTTCTCCTTTTGGTACATTAAGAACACCAGCAGATCCCCGTGACCCTGTGTTCGGATTCAGCGGGTTGGAAAATGGATGGATGGATGAATGTTAAAGATTATAATGACTGAATAAAAGCTTAAACCTGCTACCTTGTTTGTCTTATTTGCTCTGTCTTGCCACCAGGGATATAGAGAATAGGAGGAGATATGGATGTCATTTGGATGTCAAAGAAAACTTACCTATGCAGACAAAGGAAGGAAGGAATGAAGAGAATATTGAAACTCCATAAAGAATTGAACCTATGGCCCTGAAAGGAAATGTTCACTGAGCACCTGCCATTTTGTTCTGATATGCAGCTCTCTCTTAGTGACTAATTGTTTATTTTCTTTTCCTGTATGAAAGTCCGGGTTTGCTCCATGAACAGAGATGAGCCAAGCATATGAGGACACACAGAGTCAGCAAGGGATTAGTGCAAAAGTGTCAAGTGCTTTTATTAAAATCAATGAAAAACAAACAGGGTTCAGTAGTGCAGTGCAAAAAAATGTTCTTCAATAAATAATCCATGAAACCAATGTGTCCAGTGAAGGTTAAAATCCAAATAAATAGATCCAATAAAAATGGGGCTAAAATTATGGCAAGTTGCAGCCTTTAAAACAGACACAAGCCTCAATGCCTCTTTCTAAAATCTGGCATCTTCTCAGCTTATCCCATCAGGACCTTACAGCATGAGGAGATACCCGCCAACAGGCGAAGTCATCCATTTATCCTGGATTTGGGGTCCTACTGCCAATCCGTTGGTGCAATAAGGAGTCTCCTCCAAACTCCATGTTCGTCTTCCTCAGCCAGTTTATTGGGCATACTCCTGACCACCTGCTTCCTTTCCTCCTGACATGGGCTCCACACCATCCTGCCTCTCTCTTATTTCCATAACCTCCATTATTTTTTCAAGGGTCGCACACGGTAGGAACAGGGAACAGCTCGTCACTACCACTGCGCCACCTTGTCCCCATGTTTAATACATGCTTTAGTTCCTATCATCTTGAAAATAATATCAAGTATCTTAGTATTTCAATTGTTCAGACAGTTGTAATATCACGAATGTAATGTATTCTGTGTCCTGTCGGTATAATCGAAAGCCTGTACATAAGAGTACATAGAAGAACACATAGAATACAAAGCATTTAACATGCTACTTCAGGTACGATGGGATTTGAGAAACTAGTTAATGATTTTAAGATTAATTTTATGATGTTCTACTTTAATGACAAAATAAACTACGTGATTAAAGTGGAAATTTCAACCTTTTTTTCCACTGTGTCCCTGTTTTTTTCTTTTCTCTGCACCCTTAATACGCTTCCATATGACACTCGGATGGTGGGCTACGACTCGCCTTTTCACTGCAACTTTGGTATCTGGCCACTTCTTTTTTATTTCGGGCACTTTGCGACTTTCTGAACTTGAGCTTTCGAGTTTCTCTGCCACTCGATGTCACTCGATCAACATTCGTTTGTTGTGTATACCACTGCTTAAACCAACAAATAGTATGTTTTTCCTTGCCTCCACTTGTTATTCACTGAAATTCTTCTTTTTTCCTCCTGCTTTTGCCATTGTCTTTTCCCAGAACTCTAAAATTAAAAGGGTATTTATATTGATTTGCATATTCAAAGAGGTGTAATTCTGGGAAAAGTCGGATTGGGGGGTCGGCAGGGACGTGCACGTGTGTTACATTTTATGCTGACCGGGATTTATCGTAAACTGATTTACTAAGATAAATGGGAAGGTGTCCATATTCAATAGGAGTTTGATATTGTGTACTAGAGAATTCAAAGGAAAAAGCTCACTTTTATTAAAATTTATTTTGAGTCCAGATATCCTTTGAAAATCTGTGAATGCTTTCAGGACTATTGGCGCAGAATTTTGTGGGTCAGATACAGTATATACAGTTCTGTATCATCTCCATCTAGTGATATTTTCTGTTCAAGTCCTTCTCTGAGAATCCCTTTATCACTGATGCATTTCAAAAGTATACAGACAATGGTACAATGGGGATTGCAAAGTGTAAAGGTGATAAGGGGCATGCTTATTTTAGTCTGAAGTAGTCTGAAATAATGTTGTTAATATAAACTGAAGATTAGGCCAAACCCAAATGTGTGCAATGTGGTAAATAGTTAGTCCCATTCAATCATATCAAATGCTTTTTCTGCATCTAAAGATAATAAGATCTCTGGGGTGTTAGATTTAATTGGTCAATATATTATATTAAATAAACGTCGAAGGTTACAAATTAAGTGTCTGCCTTTAATAAATCCGATTTGGTCTTGTGATATTACAGAAGGAAGCACTTTCACAATTCTTCTGGCTAAAACTTTGGAGAGTATCCAAAAAATAAGTCCTTATTTTTCTTAGGAAAGATGATAATTAATGCTTGGCGAACAATTTTGAGGTAGAATTTTGTTGTCTTTAGCTTCTATAAACATTGATAATAATAGTGGAGTTAACTTATTTGAATTTTTTTTATAAAAATCCACTGGGTAGCCATTAGGGCCAACTGCTTTCCTACCCTGGACTGAGTTTATTGCATCTAGTAATTCTGAAATTTAGTTCAGGTTTAGTTAGTTCCACAGAAGTAAGAGTATCTAGCTGTGGTATCTAATGAATCAAGAAATTCTTAAGATTGTGTCTTACCTTCTTTAAACTGAGTAGAATATAAGGACTTATAGAATTCTGTAAATGTGTAAGTTATATTTTTATGGTCAATAATTTTATCTCCCTCTGTGTTGTTAATTGCTGTTATTGCTTTTCCGTTTCTTTAGTAGTCAAGAGGTTAAATGTGATTGCAAAACCTGTCTTTTCCTATAAAGTGCCTCCTTTGGAGACCTGGGGTACACTAGATGCACTCTTGTAATTTTACTGATTAAATGAGATACCTTCTTTGCTTCTAATTTATTTTGTGAAACAAATATGAAATAATCTGTCCTCTTAAAAAGCCTTCAGAGTTTCCCAGAGTATGCCTGCTGAGACCTCTGAAGATGCATTTGTCTCAAGAAAATAATCAATTTGCTTGGATATTAATTCTGTACAGTTTTCATCAGCTAATAACAGGAGATTAAGATGCAAGCTACAAGGTGAGTGTGTAGAATGCAGTAATTTAAGAGTCCATTATGAGAGGGGCATGGTCAGAGATAATAATAGCGTTGTACTTACAAGATTTGATAGTGGGCAAAAAATTATTGTCTATGAGGAAATAATCAATTCTTGAGTAACAATTATGTACCAGTGAAAAGGAGTATGCTCTTAGGTTAGGATTTTAAAAACTGCATGGGTCAAATAAGGTATGATCTGTTACAAACTGTGTAATTGTCTTTGCAGTATTAAATGTTTTCACCATTGTAGCTGAGGATCTGTCCAGGTCTGGATTTAAAACACAATTTAAGTCATTATAATTTTGTGTTCACATTAGGGATAGATGCAAATACATTTTGGAAGAAAGCTCCATCTTTCACGTTAGATGCATATATATTAATCAAAATCATTTTAGTATTAGATAAATTGCCTGTCGCCATGACATATCGCCCTTCAGAAGCAGATGCTACATTTTACACTAAAAATGGAATAGTTCTGTGTATTAAGATTCCCACACCCCTGGTTTTCTTTGTATAACTGGAGTGAATTATTTGGCCCGACCACTCTTATTTGCAATCAAAACTGGTCCTTGCTTAATAAGTGAGTCTCCTATAAAAATACTACATTGGCATTTAGACTTTTTAAGTGCGAGTGTACTTTCTTTCTCTTTAATTCATGATTAAGACCCTTGACATTCCAGCCTAACAAAGTTCTCTATTTGTTCATAGAAACATTGCTTCTGAACTTTTGTTAACATTTTGTAATCTTAGGTGAAGGTAGTACATTGTTATATATGATAGCTTTGACATAGACTTAATATTACCCCCAAGTGATAGAGCTATGGGTTGTATTGTTATGATGGCACTAACAGTTATAAGGGATAAATTGAATTGCTCTCTTTCTCAACCCCTCCCCGCCATTGTGCCTCTGCAAGTGAGGCAAACCACACTTCACGAAGTACCAGTCCACTGACATGCCAAGAGACAGAGAAAATCTAGAGTGAAACGATATCTTGTGAAGATACAGTCCAAATACAATAAACCAAGTATATAATCTTAAACTATTGAAATATAATAAATCAAGGGTATGATGTTAAAAAAATCTCTAAAAATACTGGTTACTTGATTAAACATTAACAAAAAGTCAACAGCTAGTTACTTTGTGGTAGCCAAAGTGTGCATATTACTGGAAGAAATTTCAATATGATAACTGAAGTTTAAACAAACTGTCAATAGCGGTTTACTTTTTGGTAAATAATTAGTCAAGATGTAGCCATAAGCCATACATAGCCAAAATGAGCATATAATTAATGAAAGAAACATCAATATAACAACTGCAGCTTAAAAAAGGAAAGGGATGGGTGAAAAGGAAGTAAAATTTAAAATAAAATAAAATAACTAAAATATAATATGTAGTTACAGCAAATGTCACAAATATTGCATTACAAATGGTCCAAAATGCAAGCTTCAAGTAGAATCTTCTTTGCCTTGCTGGAATACAGTGTGACTCATTGCATGTTTCAAAAGAATGTCGAGATCAGTTTTCTTAGCTCTTTATGTGCTTCGTCTGGAGAAGTAAAAATGTAAAACTGAACTTCAATAACTACTTTCAGTTTGGCAGGGTACAAGAAGCTGTATCTGATTTCAGCTCTACGCAGGCGCTGTTTAATGCTGTAGAATGCGACATGTTTAACAGCTGTTGCAGGGGAGACATCCGGGAAAATACAAATTAGGTTATGTTCAAATATAATCTTGTTTTTTTATCTGAGCAGGGAAATTAAATTTTGCTTTGCCTGTAGTTTGTTGATTAGACATCAGTTTGGAGGCATTCGATCCCCGTATACGGTAGGCTTCTGAGCTCTCGATGTCCGATTAAAAGTTCTCTCCAGTTATTTTAGAGAACAGTTCAGCTATGAATTTTACTGGACTTGGACTTTCCTGCTTTTCAGGAAGACCTTCAATTCTGATGTTGCTCCTTCTATATCTGTCTTCCAGCGCAGCCAGTTTGTCAGCGGGTGCTTTGCATTCTGATTTTGTAGTTGTTGTTTTTTCATTCATGGTGGAAGATGATTGTTCTATTATTTCAATATATATGCTGATGTTGCTTCTCATTTTTCTCATTTGTGGCCCATATTTCTTTCCTTATTTCCCTATTGTTCTTCTTTATATCTCATTTTATATCATTTATGTCCCCCCCAAAACCGAGGTCCCGAATGATGAGATCATTTCATTCAGCTCGGAAAGTGCATATCAATCTTCCCCAAACTCTATATGCAGGAGTTGCGAGTCTAGAGGGGAGTACAGGAGACTCGCAGTTGGTATTAGCTGAAGTTGACAAATACTCCTTTCCCTCCTCACTTGCAGTTTCACTCCCCTAATGTTATCGGCTGGAGTCACTGCTACAGCATTAGGTCCTGGCAGGTCTGTACCTTCGTCCATCTGTTCCAGGTCCGTCTGTGGGAGGCCGTCCCTTGAACTTGAGACTGGTTTAGACTTTGATTGGGCTTTACAATTTTTTTAAATGTGAATTTATTTGCCAAGTTATTTGGTATTACATTATTTAGTTACCCTTACCAGGAGTAGCGGTTAGGAAGTGAAATGAAATGAGTGACAAAACAAAATATCTATAATAGAGAGGAAAATAATGCCAGCTATTTCTCTATTTTCTATGCACTATTATACAATCCTGCACTTTACTCTAAAGCTACTAAAATAATACCTTTAAATTATCTTTGTAGCATTTTAATTACACACTTGCTAATACAGTAATAATGAGTGATCAATAGTTTTATCATTTAGGATTCTGTGTCTGGCTTAAGTCTGCCTTTATAATGCCTATAAGGTTCATGGGTGTAGCCACTTTGAAATTAGCACTTTCAGAAGTCTAAGCTCTATAGCATTGTAAACACTGTATTTTCAATGCAGTTTTGTTCAAGGTACTTATTGTGAATATAAACCAATGTTTTTCTTTGTTTACAATTTGCCATGCTTTACTTTAAGAACAGTATTTAAAGAATTCTTTAGTGACTGGCTATACTTTATTTTTAGACTAACAGTATATACTATAGTTGATATATTAACGCCAAAGTGGTATTAAAAAGTCAGGCTTCTTAAATCCTACTGTATATCACAGAAGAATAACTTTCATTAGTTGTTTTATCTTATATCTAGATACAACTAATGGTAAAAATAAGAAATGCATTCCAAAAAGCCCCAAAGGTTAGTATTACTTAGTAGCTTTAAAACTACTATTACTACTACTAAAACAACTCAGTATAACTAAGTCTAATTGTGTGAATGAGTGTGATCTAAAAAGGATGATTCCAATTTAGGCTTCAGCCCCTGTGACCCTAAACTGAACAATGTGTATGAGTGGAGGGATAGTTTGCAGACACAGAACAGACAGGGAAAAAGTGAAGTGTATTAAGGACCTTGCTTCACACGTAACAAACACAGGTAAAGAAACTGCAAATAAACTTGTTTATTTCTCAGAAGAATCTGAAAATATTGAACTTAAATATATGCTATATATGATATCTTGTGATGTGGAGGCCATTTGCATACAGTGAACTCATTGTCATATTCAAGAAACTGATTGGGGAAGATTTGAGCTTTGTGACATGACTCGTTATCCAGCTGGAAGAAGCCATCAGAAGATAGGTACACTGTAGTCATAAAGGTCTGGACATGATCAGCAACAATACTCGGGTTGGTTGTGGCATTTACATAATGCTCAGTTGGAACTAAGGGGCCCAAAGTGTGCAAAGAAAATACCACCCACACCATTACATTACCACCATCAGCCTGAACCATTGATACAAAGCAGGATGGGTCCGTGCTTTCATGTTGTTGATGCCAAATTCTAACCATACCATCTGAATGTTGCACACGAAATCAAGACTCATCAGCCCAAGCAACATGTTTTCAATCTTCTGTTGTCCAATTTTGGTAAGCCTGTGTAAATTGTAGCCTCAGTTGCCAATTATTAGCTGACAGGAGAGGCACCTGTTATGGTCCCCTGCTGCTGCAGTCCATCTATTTCAATGTTTCATGTGTTGTGCGTTCAGTGTGCTTATTTGAGTTACTGTTGGCTTTCTGTCACCTCAAACCAGTCTGGTAATTCTCCTCTGACTTCTGTTTTCAACAAGGCATTTTTGCCCAGAGAACTGCAGCTCTCTGGATATTTTCCCTTTTTCAGACCATTCTCTGCAAACCCTAGAGATGGTTGTGCATGGAAATCCCAGTAGATCAGCAATTTCTTAAATACTCTGACCAGCCTGTCTGACACCAACAATCATGTCATGTTCAGTGACACTTAAATCACCTTTCTTCCGCATTCTAATGCTCAGTTTGAACTTCAGCAGGTCATCTTGACAATATCTACATACCTAAATGCATTGAGTTGCTGCCATGCCATTGGCTAATTAGATATTTGCTTTAACAAGTAATTGAACAGGTGTACTTAATAAGGTGGCTATAAATACCAGTGTTGCTGCTGGTTAGTTTCCTATAACGGTGGCGACCATTGCTCATGTGCAGTTCCTGCTCCATTTTTCCTTCCGCATAGAGCCACCAGCTGCATGCTGTTATGGTCATAACTGCAAGCTTTCTGTCTGTTAAACAGTAGACCTATGGCAAAGAAACACAGCTGCCCTTCAGAAACACCCCCTTAAACAATATTTCAATGAGAAACAAATATACTCTTACCCATCCCATTTATGGGATCAGCTGCAGGTTTGCAGGCTTGCCATGCAACATGCTTCTTGCATGAAGTTTAGAACTTTTAAAAGGCCGAGCCCTGGCTAACCTAATGGCTCACTCTCCTGTCCTCTCTCCCTCAGACAGTTTCTGTTTCAATCGCTGCTTCCAAGCTGTTCAATCTGCTTGATAACAGGGCAGTTGGACCACCACGTTTGACAGCTGCAACCTGTATGTTTTTCTGCTATTGACAAACCCCATCTGAATTAGGTTTTGTGTTTTCATACCTGCCAGTTCAACAATAAAGATTTTATACCTTGGAAACCAGATCCCTTTTCTCCTGTGCAAGTTTGTGACCCAAGCTGAACAATACATATATATAAATATAAAAATATAAATAATATATAATAATATAACATATACTGTAAATAAAAAAAATACATATACTGTATACATATATATATATATATATAATAATAAAAGGCAAAGCCCTCACTGACTGACTCACTGACTGACTCACTGACTGACTCACTCACTCATCACTAATTCTCCAACTTCCCGTGTAGGTGGAAGGCTGAAATTTGGCAGGCTCATTCCTTACAGCTTACTTACAAAAGTTAGGCAGGTTTCATTCCGAAATTCAAAGCGTAATGGTCATAACTGGAACATATTTTTTGTCCATACACTGTAATGGAGGAGGCGGAGTCACGTATCGCGTCATCACGCCTCCTACGTAATCACGTGAACTAAAAACAAGGAAGACATTTACAGCACGAGTCACACGCGCGAACGAAGGTAAATGACGTTAATTTTTGACTGTCTTTTAATACTGTGTAAGCATACATATTAACACATGTCCAATTAAACGTGTGCATTTACGGGGTGATTTCTCAGGCTTAAAAGCTCGCCTTTTACTAAAAAGGTAAATGCAAAACTATTTTCAATCAGTTTATTGAAACGCTCCCGTTAAGGATTGCAATAACATATTCGCGAGATAAAAGAACGAAGTAGGGGGAAATGGAGGAACAGCCGCAAACAGCGAAGAGCAAAAAATTAATTAAACAATTGAGAACGGAGCGAGTTAAGCATACAAGCATGTTCATAAGGGAAACAAAGCACGGTGTAAAACGTAAGTTTAAATTAAGTTTATAGAAACGCTCCCGCTGCGGATTGCAATAACATATTGGCGAGATAAAAGTTTAATGAGAAGACACGAGATATAAACGAACCACACGCCGTGGCGCAACGTTAGGGGCAACACTTTCAACCATTCTATGATCTGCTTCTCGCAACTGAAACACGGCACATGGCGGATGTTAGCCAACTTGCTGACCGCAACGTTAGGGGCTTCAACTATGGCGCTGACGCCACATCTCAGTGCCAACACTTTGCAGACTGTACTTAAAAGACACGCCCTCCTCACTGGACAGTTAAAAACACCAATCAAACTAACGATGACATCAAGTATTACCCAATCAAAAGTAGGAAAGGAGGCATCTTCATAAAATGCGTGTGGGATGATTTGCATGAGACGCTGCTTTAAAAAAAAAATGATAAAAAAAATGCGGGATAAATCCCGTCCAGTATTGATTCAAAACGGGACGCGCAATTTCATTCTCAAACGCGGCACGATTCCGTATTTTAAAGGACGGGTGGCAACCCTACAGTGCCAGGTAACCACCCATACAATCAGATTGTGATTCAGACTAGGAATGCAATGAATGTAATTACCCCGATCTACATACAAGGCGAAAGTCTTGCAACATTCAAAGATGATGGTTTGGGATAAGTACACCATACAACATAAAAGAGCTTATGAAGCCTTGAACCGAAAAAAGCAACATCTCAGAGATCGTAAAAAAAAAAATAGGACGTAATGTCGTTTTACTCGCTGTAGATTTTAGTCAAACATTACCAGTTATTCCACGAGGGAGACCAGCACATGAACTCAACGCGTGTTTAAAATCCATGCTTCTCCCACGCTCGGTTATATGTCGCGTGTTCTCGGGTAGGTGCACCAAAAAATGTATACATTTAAGCATGTAATGGGCAAACAAAAAATGAGGTATACCCAAAGGCACTGCAGTAGTACTTAATGTAACTTTACTTCTTAAATGTTAATGTTTTACTGTTTAATAATTTATACGCTTCTTATATGTTGTTCAAATTCTTTTATCAAAATACCACTGACAGCGCAATGCACGATAACATGGAGTGAATACACCATACGCATCCGCCCATGGCTGCCCTGCTGTGCGCAGATAGGAGTTGATTCTACAATAAAATAAAATAAAGATAAAAAGAGTAAAACAATCATCACCCATAAAGCGTGTGTGTGTGTATATATGTGTATATATATGTGTTGATATGTGGATGTGTATATGTATATATATATACATATATATATGTGGATATGTTTATATATGTGTATATGTATATGTATATATATGTTTATATGTGTGTGTGTGTGTGTATTTTATATATATATAAAACACAGCAACACTGATAACAATGACAGCACAATTACATTGACAATCATGTTACGTTATTTTTAAAATGTTTCCTTTTTTTTTCATAACCTCTTTAACACACTACTTCTCCGCTGCGAAGCGCGGGTATTTTGCTAGTATACTAATAAAAGGCAAAGCCCTCACTGACTCACTGACTGACTGACTCACTCATCACTAATTCTCCAACTTCCCGTGTAGGTAGAAGTCTGAAATTTGGCAGGCTCATTCCTTACAGCTTACTTACAAAAGTTAGGCAGGTTTTATTTCGAAATTCTACGCGTAATGGTCATAACTGGAACCTGTTTGACTGACTCACTCATCACTAATTCTCCAACTTCCCGTGTAGGTAGAAGGCTGAAATTTGGCAGGCTCATTCCTTACAGCTTACTTACAAAAGTTAGGCAGGTTTTATTTTGAAATTCTACGCGTAATGGTCATAACTGTAACCTGTTTGACTGACTCATTCATCACTAATTCTCCAACTTCCCGTGTAGGTAGAAGGCTGAAATTTGGCAGGCTCATTCCTTACAGCTTACTTACAAAAGTTAGGCAGGTTTCATTTCGAAATTCTACGTGTAATGGTCATAACTGGAACCTGTTTTTTGTCCATATACTCTAATGGAGGAGGCGGAGTCACGTATCGCATCATCACGTATTACACCTCCTACGTAATCACGTGAACTGAAAACAAGGAAGAGATTTACAGCACAAGTCAAACGCGGGAACGAAAGTAAATGACGTTAATTGTTGACTGTCTTTTAATACTGTGTACTTGTTGAGTGTCTTTTAATACTGTAAGCATACATATAACACATGTGCAATTAAACGTGTGCATTTACGGGGTGATTTCTCAGGCTTAAAAGCTCGCCTTTTATTAAAAAGGTAAATGCAAACTCTTTTCATTCTGAAGGGCACAAACCACGTTAGATTTCAGCCATTAAACGCGCAAAAATGTCAGTACACCAGATAAATAAGCACAAACATATTATCAGTTGTATTGTATGCTTACAATACATATAGAAATGTGTTAATCGTTAACTAATATTATGGGATGGTGTTTTTTGACTCGCGCTTTGATTTAAACGATTGCATGTCTTGGTGGGTTTGCGTAGCTTATTGTCAATATCTTTACAGCTCTTTTTAAGACTTAATTAAAAAAGGTTTTCTTTTCTTCTTAATAAAAATTTAAAAGCAGTACTTCGCCGGTGCGAAGCGCTCACTTCACTCCCTTACGGGAATCGAACCTCAGACGTCAGCGCTAGAGGCTAAGTCCCTAAAATTGCGCCACGGCGTGTGGTTCGTTTATTTGACAGCATGTAGATCGGGGTAATTACATTCACGGCATTCGTAGTCTGATTCACAATCTGATTGTATGGGTGGTTACCTACCAGGTAACGCTTATGGTTAGCCAGCAAGTCATCTCGAAGTGATCACTCGAGTGAACGCAGCTTCACTAAAAAACAGATCCTTAACAAACTGTTATTGGTATATTTTCCCTCAATTTTAAAAGGTTTTCTTTTCTTCTTAATAAAAATTTAAAAGCAGTACTTCGCCGGTGCGAAGCGCGGGGATTTGAGCGACTGACGCATACAGACATATTCATGAGTGCAGGTACTTCGGAAAGAAAGCACCGTGTAAACCTAAACTTTAAATTAAGTTCATAGACCTACAAAAGTTTGCCATTGATTTGAGGCAAGATTGCTTTTCTCATGTACAACTATACGTTGCATTCTTAACAGTAAGCTTGCACAGCTTGGTCATATTACAACCTGAGTGCTGAACTGACAACGTCGTATACAAACAGAACTATAACAATCGTAATAAACAAACAAAAAAAAAAGCGCAGAACCCTTGGATTTAAAAAAAAGGCTCTTTCCTTGGCGAAGCAAGGAAAAAGGAAGACCTTATATGGCGTTCGTTTATAAAACAGCGGAAAAGCTGTGTTAAGGCTGCTTCACAAAAAAACAGATCCTTAACAAATTGCTATTGGGATATTTTCCCTCAATTTAAAAAGCTTTTCTTCTTCATAAAAATTTAAAAGCAGTACTTCGTGGGGATTTAGATATATATATATATATAGAGAGAGAGAGAGAGAGAAATATAGATATATATATATATATAGATAGATATAGATATATATAGATATACATATATAGATATAGATATATATATATATATCTATATCTATCTATATACAGTGGACCCTTGACTTACGAACTCAATTCGTTCGCGAGGGCTGGTTGTAACTCAAGTTGGTTGTAAGTCAAGACTATTTTTCTCATAAGAAATAATGGAAATACCCATAATGCGTTCTGAACCTCCCACTGCAACACTTACTTAACCTTTTCATAATAAAAAAAAGGGTTGTATAATGTGCATAATTTACCAAAACACCAATAATTTTTCTAATGTACTAACCAAAAAGTAATAAAAAGTGCCTAGCCTACCAGAAACAACAATTTCATACTGTACTCACCATTTAATTTGACATCTTTGGGCTGCAGGAAGGGAGGAGGATGATAATGAAACTGAAGGCTTTTTAAAGGCTTTCTTTAACTTGCGCTCAGGCATTTGCAATCATTTCAATAGCTTCTTTTGCGTTAATTGTAATGTCCTCCTGCCTACAAGTTATTCTGACGAGAATTTTTCTCAGCATTTCCTTGCGATGATACAAGGAACTGTTTCTGAACTCTTCTGAGACCCCCCCCCCCATCTCCCTCCCCACTCAATGGGAACGACATGCTGAAGTGCGTCCTGAAGCGCGATTGCCGCGACTGTGGAAGCTTGCTTGTCCATTGCCGGGCAGGGATATCACATGCATATCACCCATCGATATCTTTTCTGTTTGCTTTGGCTGAGAGACTCAGCACAGCTTTAAGCCGGCTGTTGCCCCAGCAACAGATAAACAGTCTTCCATACGGAGTTTGGACTTTGGCATGTCTTCTAGTTGGGGGAGGTCCCAAGAGAGTTTACAAACCTGACATTTTATTGAATGAGTGCCGCATTAATAGGAATGTTTCTGTTTGTTTACAATCGCGCAAGCGGATACACGTGACCGCATTCAGGTCGTAACGCAAGATGTTGGTCGTAAATCAAAATAAAAATTTTGGTCGTAAATCAAGTTGTTCGCATGTCAAGCCGGTCGTATATCAAGGGTCGACTGTATATGTATGTATATATATAAATATATATATATATATATATATATATATATATATATATATGTAAGCTTATAAGTACCGCCTTACTTTTCTTTAATGATACTTGATTTAAACGATTCCATGTCTTGGTGGGTTTGCGTAGCTTATTGTCAATATCTTTACACCTGTTTTTAAGACTTATTGACTGAAACGTGCTTTCACAAAAAAAGTTAGGGCTTTGCTACAGGATACACCCTCCACAAGTTAAGCAAGTAAAAATAAAAGTGTATATTTCTGTTTTATTTAAACCTTTTAAGTTTGTATGCATAGCCCCATTTGGCTCTTTTAGTTTTTTTTTTCTTTCTTCAGTAATATTTAATCTCCTTAAAGAAAAAGAACATATGCATTTCTTTGGGTTGATACGAAGACCGGCTTCTCCCAATGTCCGTAACACGGCTCCAACCTGCTGTAGGTGTTCCTTCCAGGTGCTGGAATAGATGACGACGTCATCCAGGTCGGCAGCACTATACGTGTTATGGGGGCGGAGCACTTTGTCCACCAGACGCTGGAAAGTTGCAGGAGCCCCATGTAACCCGAATGGAAGGACACGATACTGCCAGTGCCCACTAGGGGTGCTAAACGCGGTTTTACCCTTTGCGGAGTCCGTTAAAGGAACCTGCCAGTACCCTTTGGTCATGTCAAGTGTGGTCAAGTATTCTGCCTGTCCAAGCCTCTCAAGGAGGTCGTCCACTCGAGGCATGGGATAAGCATCAAATAGTGAGACCTGATTAAGTCGACGGAAGTCATTGCAAAACCTCCAACTTCCGTCGGGCTTAGGAACCAAGACAATTGGGCTGGACCAGGGACTATGACTCTCCTCTATGACTCCTAGATCCAGCATGCGCTTGATTTCCAGTTCCACTTCTGCTTTCTTTGCCTCGGGAAGACGGTACGGGCGTTCTCGGACTATGACCCCAGGTTCAGTCACTATGTTATGGGCAACCAGAGAAGTCCTTCCGGGGATTTCGTCAACCACCTCCGGGACGGACGAGATAACTATCTCTAGCTCCCGCCTCTGTCGGTTATTTAAATTAGACCCGAAGTTAAGGGTATTAGTTTGAGCAAAAAGGGAGCGGTGCTGGCCGGAGGTGGGATCAGGGTCCCGTTCCTTCCACGGTTTTAGCAGGTTCACGTGATATATCCGCTCTCTCGGTCGACGATTGGGTTGTTTCACCAAATAGTCGACGAGCCCCTTTCGCTCTTTAACTTCGTATGGCCCTTGCCAGTGGGCAAGTAGCTTAGAGTTGGAGGTGGGAACCAATACCATGACTCAATCCCCCGGCTGGAACTCCCGGAGTGTCGTGCCACGGTCGTAGTAGTGGGCCTGTGCTGATTGCGCCTCTTGCATGTGACTTTTTAATATGGGTCGAATCTTCGCAAATCTATCGCGTAACTGTGCGATATATTCCAAAATATTAATTGTGGGAAGGGCCTCTCCTTCCCAACCTTCCTTTAGAATGTCCAATATGCCCCGGGGTTGTCGCCCATATAACAATTCAAAGGGTGAGAACCCCGTTGAGGCTTGCGGGACTTCCCGGTAGGCAAAGAGTACGAGGGGGAGGAGCTGATCCCAATTCCTCCCATCCCCGCTGACCACCTTGCGAAGCATCTGTTTGAGAGTCTGATTAAATCTCTCTACTAAACCATCGGTTTGAGGATGATACACCGCGGTTCTCAAGTGCTTTATTTTGAGTAGCTTGGCCGTTTCCTTGAACGTCTCCGAGGTAAACGGCGTCCCTTGGTCCGTAAGGACTTCTTTAGGGATTCCAACTCGCGCAAAGACCTCCATCAGTGCCCGTGCGATTGCTTTAGAATTAGCTGAGCACAATGGGACAGCTTCTGGATATCGGGTTGCATAATCCACGAGGACTAATATATATTTATGTCCTCGGGCCGAGGGTTCCAGGGGTCCCACTATGTCGACCCCTATCCTTTCAAAGGGAACATCAATTAAGGGGAGGGGAACGAGAGGAGCACGGTCCCTCCTAGGAATTTGCCGCAGCTGACATTCCGGGCACGAAACACAGAAGCGGCGAACCTCCTCATTAATTCCCGGCCAATAAAAATGGAGCTTAATACGCTCTAAAGTTTTTTCGGTGCCCAAGTGGCCTCCTAGGAGATGGGCGTGCGCTAACTCACAAACTTGCCGCCGGAAAGTTCGTGGAATTAGCAGCAACTTCCGCACTCCCCCCTCGTGTTCACTGACCCGATATAATAAGTCATTTTCTAACACAAAGTGGGGTCCTTGTGGCATGGGCTGATTGGTGCGTTGGCCGTTGGCGAGGACTACTACATTCTTCGCAAACTTAAGGGAATCATCATTCCACTGCTCCCTTCTAAATGAGGCCGGTGTTTGTCTGAATTGAAAGCTCAGATCTGAGAGAGGGTCTGGGCTGACCTGAAGGGGCGGAGAGTCGTCCCGCTCTGGTGAGGTGCGGACTGATGACGTATTCGCCCGCGACGGGCCGGGAAGCTCTCCGTCCTCCTCGGGGTTTCCCATATCTCTCTCCACCGGCTGCGTACACGGTGTGGAGACAACCTGAGACGGTGTATTCCCATCGGTTACTAGGCCTAATTTTGAATAAGGCGAGATCAGTACTGCACCGCTTTT